>NC_064760.1:42808855-42933855 GCF_011397635.1 Epinephelus fuscoguttatus | reverse complement strand
AAAGCTTAATATTTTTGGGGGTAAAACATGAAAATTGTTTTTACTCTACATGATGTGGCAAAGTATTTAACTTTAATTCAGCCTTTATTGCATTAGTGCAGAGCTGTGGTGCTGCTCAGAAAATGATCATTTCATTTGATTGTAATAATAGTAATGTTAAAAACAAATCTTAAGGGGATTAAGAGTTTGTATTTTTTAGCAAAACTGTGAATGATTGGACAGACAGCATATGGTCTTCAGGCTTAAAATGAGTTGTTTGTCACATCACTGAGAAGAGAAATTACTTCCCTTGAAGAGATCCAGTTTACTGTACTGTCTGCATGACCTCTCTGGGTTTTGTCCTTTTTTCGTAGATCTGGTTCCCAAAGAGTGCAGAGCCATGCTGGAGGACTTAAGTCTGTATCTGTTAGTTGTTACAGCACATGCTCAGTGGGACTATGGTTAGTACACACACACACACACACACACACACACACACACACAGACCATTCTTGCTGTTATTGGAGGCAAAGCTGTTGTAGAAGCAGAAATAATCTTAGTGCTTGAGTTAAATGCCATCTTCTTTTAGGCTAAGTGTACATTGTTCAGCATTTTGTTAATTTGCACAAGTGGTTATCAGCAGATACTCAGTATCAGTAGGTAAATTTGGTAATTTTCAACCTGGATCCTATTATCTCATGTGTTTGTGTCTAAGGGACTCATAGGAACAACAGTATTTCAAATTGGTCCAGTATTGAGAGTGTGTCATGCCACAAAAGCCTATTGAATTGAATTGAATTGACCTGAGTGTTACAGCGGCGATACAGGCTACAGTGTAACCCTGCAGGCAATTGAGCACCATCAAAGTACAGTACAGGCCAAAAGTTTGGACACACCTTCTCATTCAATGCGTTTTCTTTATTTTCATGACTATTTACATTGTAGATTCTCACTGAAGGCATCAAAACTATGAATGAACACATGTGGAGTTATGTACTTAACAAAAAAAGGTGAAATAACTGAAAACATGTTTTATATTCTAGTTTCTTCAAAATAGCCACCCTTTGCTCTGATTACTGCTTTGCACACTCTTGGCATTCTCTCCATGAGCTTCAAGAGGTAGTCACCTGAAATGGTTTCCACTTCACAGGTGTGCCTTATCAGGGTTAATTAGTGGAATTTCTTGCTTTATCAATGGGGTTGGGACCATCAGTTGTGTTGTGCAGAAGTCAGGTTAATACACAGCCGACAGCCCTATTGGACAACTGTTAAAATTCATATTATGGCAAGAACCAATCAGCTAACTAAAAAAAATGAGTGGCCATCATTACTTTAAGAAATGAAGGTCAGTCAGTCCGGAAAATTGCAAAACTTTAAATGTGTCCCCAAGTGGAGTCGCAAAAACCATCAAGCGCTACAACGAAACTGGCACACATGAGGACCGACCCAGGAAAGGAAGACCAAGAGTCACCTCTGCTTCTGAGGATAAGTTCATCCGAGTCACCAGCCTCAGAAATCGCAAGTTAACAGCAGCTCAGATCAGAGACCAGATGAATGCCACACAGAGTTCTAGCAGCAGACCCATCTCTAGAACAACTGTTAAGAGGAGACTGTGCGAATCAGGCCTTCATGGTCAAATAGCTGCTAGGAAACCACTGCTAAGGAGAGGCAACAAGCAGAAGAGATTTGTTTGGGCCAAGAAACACAAGGAATGGACATTAGACCAGTGGAAATCTGTGCTTTGGTCTGATGAGTCCAAATTTGAGATCTTTGGTTCCAACCGCCGTGTCTTTGTGAGACGAGAGAAAAGGTGAACGGATGGATTCCACATGCCTGGTTCCCACTGTGAAGCATGGAGGAGGAGGTGTGATGGTGTGGGGGTGTTTTGCTGGTGACACTGTTGGGGATTTATTCAAAATTGAAGGCACACTCAACCAGCATGGCTACCACAGCATCCTGCAGCGACATGCCATCCCATCCGGTTTGCGTATAGTTGGACGATCATTTATTTTTCAACAGGACAATGACCCCAAACACACCTCCAGGCTGTGTAAGGGCTATTTGACCAAGAAGGAGAGTGATGGAGTGCTGCGGCAGATGACCTGGCCTCCACAGTCACCGGACCTGAACCCAATCGAGATGGTTTGGGGTGAGCTGGATCGCAGAGTGAAGGCAAAGGGGCCAACAAGTGCTAAAGACCTCTGGGAACTCCTTCAAGACTGTTGGAAAACCATTTCAGGTGACTACCTCTTGAAGCTCATGGAGAGAATGCCAAGAGTGTGCAAAGCAGTAATCAGAGCAAAGGGTGGCTATTTTGAAGAAACTAGAATATAAAACATGTTTTCAGTTATTTCACCTTTTTTTGTTAAGTACATAACTCCACATGTGTTCATTCATAGTTTTGATGCCTTCAGTGAGAATCTACAATGTAAATAGTCATGAAAATAAAGAAAACGCATTGAATGAGAAGGTGTGTCCAAACTTTTGGCCTGTACTGTACGTTCACAAAAGCCCTGTGTCTACTATGCAATATGGTACGTTTGATTTCAGTGCGGTACTTTTTTTTTTTTTTCCAGTTTTCACTGTGAAAAGTTGTGGATGGTACCACTGGAACTGTTCCTTACCATCCCCATTTTTGGTCACCCCTCCTTTGGGGTTCCTAGCACACAGATCCAGTACTTAAAGGTGGAGCTAGAAACACTGCAGTCCGTTCTTTGGTCAGCAGATGGTCACTTTTGCTCAGGACTTAGTTGTGGCTCGTTTTGAGGCTTATGTAATCACTGTTCATACTGTGGAGAGTTTTACGTATATTATTAAACTATAACTGTAAAATGAAAGGATGTTTTGCTGCCTCTCACAGCAACTATAGTCTGAGAGAAAAATAACTTAATTCACTGGGCTGATTGCCGGCAACATTTATGGCAGAACGTTACCTTGTAGCGTTACTCAATGCATGAGTTGATGGCGTGAATCCATCAGCACACCTTAAATTTCAATATGACAACCTTGACCATTGGCATGAGTTTTTATTGTCTCTCTTGGATCACATGTTTTTGTCATAAGGGTAATCTTCAAGCATTTATGTATATTAATTTCGACCGGGTTATGTGAACTGCATATATCCCAATCCTCACTTTGAGAACAAAAAGCATCCCAGAGCATCGTTCCTGGTGCTACAGCAACATTAAACCCCTGTGCTTGCCTGAGAATGGCTAAATGCACAAACCTGCTATTTTTTGATATCCCATCAAGAGACACTCACTGCAGCCTGTTCCATTTTGTTCTGCAAATGTCGGCGTGCAGCCGAGTTCTGTGGGCTTTAAATGAGGTGCAGACTTTCATCTGTGTCACCAATGATAAGGAAATACAGCGAGTGCTGGCCAACAACATGCCACCTACATGTAAGAGTACTGTACGGACCTAGGGTCTTTGTACCATGCCTGAAGGGTTACTTTTGGTTCCAAAGGTCCTATACTGAAAGTGTTTGGTGTAAACGGAGCTTAAAAGTGTTTGTTTTTGCCACTGACAGGCTCAGATTGTTGTTCAAAGTGTCTAACAATATTATGGAAAGGATCCTCACAGAGATATACCTTTTTGTTAAAGAAATAGATCCTTCTTGGTTAACCAGAAACAGCCCTGAAATCACTGTCACCAAACCCACCAGACTCCGTTTAAGTTAAGAATAATTTGTCATTGTAAAACCCACTTGGTGCAGAGTTAACTGAAACACAATAAAAATCACACGCACTGTCTTGGTTTGTCTTTCCACTGTTCCAGCAATCACCATCTCTGGTTTGCTTTTATTAAACCCTTAATTCACCCAGATAGATGTGAATATATGCTGGCTCTATACACACTAAAATTACCGTTTATTTAAATGGAGTCTGGTGGGTTTGACAATAGCAATCTGAACTTCTGTTTCTGGTTAAACAAAAAGGATCGTACTCTTTAATAAAAAAGTCTATCTCTGTAAAGATCCTTTCATAATGTCTTTAGACACTTACAATAACAATCTGACCTGTCAGTGGCAAAAACAAATACTTTTAGTGGTGGTTAATAGATGCCGAATGCCTGGAGAGGTTATGTGGAGGTGGTTTCCATTTAAGTCTCATATCAACCCTTTATAAACCTTAACTTAAACCTTTTTCACTGAAACACTGTATTGAATGAATCTTTCACTGGCATTATTTTGTCATGCTGTCTCTCACACAGTCTGTCTTTCTCTCCTGCTGTCTGTCTTTCTTCAGTGATGTGCAAAGGTTTAGGTTCATCTCTGAAAGATAAGTGTCTCATGGGTGGGAATCAGACCAGCAACTCTGTGACACCGTCGTCTGAGCAAGATGGAAGTGTGATGATGTCAGCGACCATGGAGCATTTCCTGCTGCTGTCCCCTCCTCTCCTGTCATCTCTGTGTTGCCATCATTCAAACAGCAGGGCCTCAGGTAAAAAGGCACGCAATGTTTCCTTCACAGTAATGCCATCACATCATTTTTATTAAACTTTTTATTTAACCATTCAAACAGGTAATTTACAAACATAACAATTTTATTTTGAGGTATAAAGTTGTGGTTGTAAAATAATTTCCAAAAAAGTAAAACCTGTTGATGATGTTTTGAAAGCTTAATTGACAATTTGGTTACAGTGTAATCACATTTTAAAATAAATTCAGTACCACCCTTTTTAAAAAATAAAGTTTTAGGTAATATATGCTGGATACTGCCTGGGAATTTAACACATTTTTTCAACCAGGTCATTTTTTAAGTTACATTCATACATTCAAAGTTTGTTGCCTTTAGCCCACCTTCAGACAGGTCGTTAACTGTGAAAGCTTTTTTTGATATAATGAGTTCGAGTCTTCCATATAAAATCGAAGTTTGAGTCTGTTTATAGAATTAACAAAGACGGTACTAAGTGCTAATGAAGATGCTGGGTAGACATTTCTCAAGATGCTTTCCATCTTGGTGAGATATGTCCTACCAAAAATTGAGTAGTCTCTTTGCGACCAAATATTAATATGTTTACATTCATCAATTTTGTTAGTCAGATTGAGTAATTCTCATTCTTTTTGATCTTTTGTCACATAAATACCAAGGTATTATACCACAGTTTTAACAGGTATATCATAAATGACATTTTTTGCGCATTCATGAGTAGACATCATTTCACATTTTTGGATATTGACAAATAGTCCTGAAGCCTTTCAAAAGAGTTCATTGTGCTTTATGGCAACAGGAATCTGATGTCAACAAGGATTTGTACCCAGGTTCATTGTAAACTCTGACATATCCATCTCACTGTTAAGAAGCAGAAAAATAACTTCATAAAGCCTGAATTCTTTCTTAATCTGCAACATGTTGGTCAGGAGGTTTAAACTCGTGTCGTCTAACAGAGTTTGTGATTAAAATTAAACTTTCATCTCTGTCAGAAAAACTGATCTGAGTTCAGACTGTTTACTTACGGCACAGCTACACTCAACTGAGCCTCCTAAAGGACCGAGTTCTGCAAGGAATCAGCTATGAGGTGGCAAGCAGCCGGTGCTCTGCTACCATTCAGTGGCTAAAAAGTGGAGCTAACTGCTAACAGCCACTGCTGAAACTAACAAACTCCACAAATCCATTCAGCAGCTCCACCATCCACAGTCAGACACACACAGCTGCTTGTTTACTGCTGAATTACAGCAACTCGCACCAAGGGCTGACGCTACTCTGGTGTGAGTGTTTTTGCTGACTAGCGAAACATCCTGGCACCGACTATTTACTGGAGTTTACCAGCTTGTCATGCAGCGCAATAATTGCAAACATGGCTATTCTCTGCTTTCAATGTCTGATAGTTTTGTCTGATGAAGGTCTAGTACCGAAACATTACAAATAAATTATATATTGCAAGTTAGACAGTGTGCTGGAGTCCTTTTGCAACTTTTTGGTCTACTCTCTCCAATGCACCTGTCTTATTTAATAGATGTATGAAGTGTTTCCTTTGTTCTAGTGTCTGATAGTCCACCATGAATAATTTTGTCACGTCTCGCCACGAAAATGAATCATAGAATTCTTCCCAGTTTGTCTTATCAAGATCTATTCTCAGCTCGTCATCGTCTGGTTTTGGTTGTGGAAAAAAAGGTCAACGAAATTAATACTCATAGGTTAAATCACAGATAATTGTTTATAGGCATTAAAAATACACGCATTACCACTTTTCTACTTAGAAGCATTTGGCTGGACAGTCAGAAACTTTTCAGTATTCGCGTAGTTACTGCAGTTAGCCTGTGTAGGACAGAATTGCTGTGAACATATCAACTGATTGTTTGACGAAATCTGCCTTTAGTGAATGAATTACACCCGGTATATCTCTGTTTGTGGGCCCTGATTACAGCCTCTGTCTCTGTCTCTGTCTCTGTCTCTGTCTCGCTCTGTCTCCCCTACCACTCAGGTTCTTTTAGCGTCTTCCAGTCCAGGCTCACTCTCCAGAGACAGACTGTTAGCTTGGTGTTAGCCACAGTGCAGATATCTACAATCTGGGTCATATCCAAGGCTTACCAGTTTCTCTCTTCATGGAGTCTCAACAAGTTCCTGCTTATTACACAGGGAGATCTCAAAGTAGGTTCCTCATTTCTATCAACTGGGAGACTTTTGTGTATTTTAATGGATGGAGGATCAAAGAATGACATTAGCATGAATGAAGCAATTGAGTGAACTTCAGTATTCACACCACTTTGCCAACCTGTTGTTGTGGTACACACTTCTTTTTTTAAGATAAGGCTAGTGTTATTTGAATATTTTTTTTATTATTAACATTACCATTCAACGACCAATATCTACAATGAATTATTCCTCCAAACAAGTATTGTCTGTGTATTAAAGCCAGATACAGTGGCATGTAATAGTTTGGGCTACCCTGGTCAAAATTCTGTTTATTAATCTCACAGAGCTAGAAGCGTCTTGCAGGAAGAATGGGTGAAAATCCCCCAAACAAGAACTGAAGGACTCTTAGCTGGTTACAAAAAGTGTTTAGAAGCTTTTTTGTTATTATGAAACTGAAAAAGATTGAAATAAAAAGTAATCGTGTTTAAAATACTTAAGAAATTAGTCACCTTTAACTTCAACACTTTTGGAGATCAGTTCATCTTCTACTTACTTAACTATTCACAGTAAATAAAATTTTGACCATTAGCCCTGAAATCGAATGAGCATCAGTTTGATAAAGTATGTTTGTGATGTGTTTTCTCTGTGTCTGCAGGTGCTCAGAGAGTCATTAGAGACTATGGTGCTTCAGACTAAGTCCCTGATGATCAATGCAGACAGTAACCAACATTCCACTCTTCATAACCACAACCAGCATCTGCTGAGGAGGCAACTCAGAGCACTTGACAGGGCTGTGTCCGAGCTGCAGGTAACCTGTCAGGTTTATTTTAGACCAACAAACACGTTAGAAAGCTGACTCCTCTTTCATTGTTCTTGCAAAGCAGTGAAAGCTTAATTATGCTATGAGAATGGTATCCCAATATTTAGGGTTGTGTGGGTTAGAGAATGAGAGCAGCAACACATGGGCTGTGTTTGATGGTGACACATAGCTGAAAGTGAAGGGCCAAAAACATTATCTTAGTCTGTTTTCAAGATCAAGAATGAATTTGCACATTAAGCAGAAAATAGCCTAGTGGGAAGAACTGCTCATTTCTATCTCATTCTAAATGGAACACTGAATAGGAGAAACGGGGATCTTCTGACAGCTACAATATCCTGTATTTGGGGAAAAGAATTTCAAAACTGTCATTGATTTGCACCAAGATAGCATCAATGCCCCTCACTGATGGCACATCAGTGTAAATAAAATCCAGTATTAAACACTGATACAATCAAGACAACTAATCATCTGAGAGCCAAGTAGCCTACAGAGTTTGTTTATACCTGCTTTAAAAGGTAACTTTAGCCTTGTTTCCACCCAAGGTTCAGTTCAGTTTGGTACACATTAGAATGGTTATTTTTCCGTTTCCATTGTGGAAATTTGTGGATGGTCACCTCTCTGTTGGGGTACCTAGCACACTGTTGTGACACTAAATGGTGGAACTGGAAACACTGAAGTCTGTTGATTGGTCAAGAGAGAACTGTCACTCTTGCTTAGTGCTGAGTTGTGGCTGGTTTTAAAGCTTATGTGATTACTGTTCACCGTGGCAAGTTTTACATACTTTTGCAAACTATAATTATAAATTGAAAGTATGTTTTGCTGCCTCTTGCAGCAGCTGTAGACTGAGAAAAAAAAAAATAATAATAATTCACCCTGCTGTTCAAAGGCTACTTCCAGCAACTGCTGGCAACTTTTTAGCCTGGTAAGACCATCCTGAAATCAGTCTGGACTTAATGCTGCCCCAAACCCTTTCCAGAAATTAAAATCCAATTGGGCCAATCAGGGATCTGCTCCATACTTGACAACATAAGCAAACAATGAGGGACTGCGTTGCAGTAGATGACATAAAATGCAGGCTGCAGCTTATAGAATAGTAATGGTGGCTGGAGTCAGTAACAACAAATAAACAAGAACAAGCGTACACACTTGCTCCTCGGAAGAAAATATGGTTCTTCTAACTGAATTTGGCAAAAGCTTGATTTATTAACTGGCTCCACAGGTGATGAAGAGGATGTTCCCCACTGTTTTGTTTCGCTGATTGGCTGAAGGAGTTTGTCAAGGCGAGTACTCCCACCCACTGAAAGTGTTGGGGACGGCAGCGAGTCCAGACTGATACAGAGCCAAATAGAATGTCAAGCTCACGTCATCAGAGTGGTCATACCAGGTTACCAACTTTTTGGTGAAATCTTTTCTTGCATGTTACTCAGTGCATGAAATGACAACGTATGGCTCGTATTGCTTGATAGGACTCTGTACAAACCCGCTATTTTTTTCCACATGAATATCCCATTCAGACAGACTCCCATTCCAGCCTGTTCTTGTTTGTTGTGAAAATATTGGCATGTCAGCCCCATTCTGTGGAGGATAAAGTTTATAACAAGGTGCAGACAGTCCTCTGTATCACCAGTAAAGGGGGAACACAGTGAGAGCTGGATGGAGCAGTGAGTTATCAACCACGCCTAGATAGAGTACTGTCTGTGGTGGAAATGCTAAGCAGGTCTAGGGTCTAGGTACATGTCCGTAGGGGTTACTTTTAGTTTTTAAGGTACTATACCAAAAGTTCTTGGTGGAAACACGGCTTTTGATGGTTTTTAACCTCGACCCTATTCTCCCATGTTTTTGTGTGTGTGAGTGATTAATGGGGACAACGATTTTTTGAAATTTGTCCAGAACTGAGAGTGGCCTAACACGCTGCAAATGTAATCCCTATGGGCACTGTAAATTGTTATGTCCATGTTTATTTTTGTCACTGACAGGCTCACATTGTTATTCTAAGTGTGGATCCCAACAAACCTTTTTATTAAAGAGCAAAATCCTTTTTGTTTAACCAGAAAGGGTCCCGTCTTCAAACAGACCAGACTACGTTTAAATAAAGAGTCATTTTAGCATGTATAGAGCCAGCATATATTCAAATCTAACTGAGTGAATGAAGGATTTATTTCAACAAAACCACAGTTGGTGATTGTTGGAACAGTGGAAAGACAATCCAGAACTGTTTTTGTGAGTTGTATTTTGTTTCTGTCGACTTTGAATGAAGTGTGTATCACGATGATAAAATTACTGTTTATTTAAAAGGGCCAAGCGATTTCGAGGCTGTTTTTGGTCAGACAAAAAGGATCTTGCTCTTTGAATAATAGGTCAGGCCGTGTAGAATTTTTTTTCTATAATGGTGTCAGACACTAAGAATTACAGTCTGAGCACTTCTAGTGGGCATGGTGCTCAATTGCCTACAGGGATTACATTGCAGCCTGTTTTGCCGCTGCTGTCTGCAGTGGTCTCGCTCAACACTGGAATGACACTGGAATCCTATTAGTCACAAAACATGGGAAAATAGGGCCCAGGTTGAAAAATACCAAAGTTACCCTTTAATATGAGCATAGTAATAGGTAATACATTTATATGACACAGCTACAAGATCTGTAATGTGGGTGTTTTAGAATGATGTGTGAATGCTTCAAACAAGACAAGATGTTTTTCCCTTTCTTCCATTTTGCCAGCATGAATGTGTGCATTGTGCAAACCAAAGAGTGTAGGTGTCATGTGATCCTGATGCCACTGCTCTGTGTCACTGTCCATCAGACCTTCTCTTCTCTGGTGCTGAAGACCTTCTCCAGTGACTGCAAGAGGATGTCAGGGGAGATTTTTGAACAGACCATGCCTTCTGCTGTACACTGGAGACCCAGCCTCAGGACAGGTACTGAAGTCTGACTGTTATTAATGGTTAGTCTAGGGTCAGTCTATGTATGAAGTCATACCACAGATCTTTGCTGATCCCTTGGAGAGGATGAAACTTATAATGTCAGCTCAGCTTGTCACTAAAGAGTATAGAGACAACCTCTTGAGTGCTTCGGTGGGACAGGTGTGATGTTTAGAAGATGTGTCATGTGTGAGACCCACCGTCAGGAGATTTAAAAAGCAAGCTAGAAGCAGTAAGCAGCTAACTTAAAGGTAGGATCTGGAGGATTTTCAAACAAAACAAAATATAGACATATACAAATGAAATCCTGCTTAATCATCACCCATGGGCTTCTACTCATGTGTGGTGGTGACTCTGTTTGCAGAGCTCCTGCCCTTTAACTGTATTTTGATGTTTTTTTGAGCTCGGACTGCTTTTGGGCAGAGATTTCCCCAGCCAATGAGAGAGCGCAGGTGCCGTGTCCAAGCGTGTCCGAGCATGCACCAGCACAAGCTTTGCCTGAACCTCTTCTGTGAAGCCTTCTTCCGTACCTCCGGGCTCCGTACACCCGGGAGAGTTGAGCCTGATAGGAGGGGCCAAATTTGAATGTGTGTTTACAAACAGCAACTGGAAAATCCTCCAGACCCTACCTTTAAAGAAGAAGAACAGTGACTGAAATGTCCGAAAGTGGGGAGACAATGAGGAGCATAGCTCCTTACCCTCTGAGCACTAGACGAGAACAGAGATCAGTTGCTGCGGTGTTGCACATCAAGCCCATCACGCACTTCCGTTATGGCATTATGATGCTGTTGTTTGGCTCTGCCAAAAAAGCAAAGGGATGTCATAGCAGCCCTGTCGTCCAGTCTCTGTGTAAAGAGTGCTGTTATCAATCAGAGGAGCACCAGTACATGTCTGATTTGAGTTTTTTAGGTATACTGTACTGTACTGAATTTTTAAGGGTCATTTATACATAGAATTGCTGCAAAATCTTTCAACCCCCATTGCAAATTTTATTGGCAAAATTTACAAACTTTCAGCTGTTTGCAACAAACAAATCAAACATGAACTATTTAAATAGCTCAACACAACTAATATTTACAAGTGGTTTCTCCAAATTAAACACAAAATGGCACTATTAATGACTACTGCAATTTTAAAATTTTTCAACCCCCTGAATAGAATCCCTCATAAGAGCACACATTTGCAAAAGGTGTTGTCTCAAACACACCTGATGCAAATAATCAAGGGCTTCATTAGTTGCATCAGGTGTGCTTGAGAAAGAACACATCAAGTACCTGGACTGGCCAGAGGTTTACTGATGGTGACGTTTGATTGCATGTTGAGAAATATGGTTTAGTCAAGAGACTTACAAAAAGTTAAGGGAAGTGATCCTTGCCTTGCATAAACAAGGAAAGGGATACAAGAAGATAACAAAGGCACTGAATGTTCCTAAAGATACAGTTCACAAGTTCAAAGTTAAAGGAACATTGACTACACTACCTGGACATGGCAGAAAGAGGAAACTATCAATGGCTGCCACCAGATTCCTGAAGAGGCATGTGGTCAACAGCCATTGTGAATGCAAATTGAGAGTAGATTTACGAAAACAGCTCATAGTCCATTGTGAAGTGGTCAGAAACAGAGTGTGCTGCGAATCATGTGGAGCTGATAGGAGGATGCAGTGACCTATGAAAGGAAAAAGCTTTGATATACAGAGCTGGCAACAGAAGCAGAGGAGCATGGTTGAAAACGAGAAGGACATCCCCTGGAGGTTGGATGTAGGGACTTTGTGGGCAGATCACTTTTGTCCCTGTTAACTGAACTGGGCATTCGAGGGTGTAGCCTAAAACAGGAGGTGAAAGCATGTTTGACACTGCAGCCAATTCCAGTGACTGGCTGTGAGTTAGAAGAAAGTATGCACAGAATACTAAACATATAATGTTGATCAGCGACATTCCAGACAGGATTGTACAACTCCGATTCCAAAAGAGTTGGGATACTATGTAAAACGTAAATAAAAACAGAATGCAATGATTTGTGAATCCTTTATGACCTGTATTTAATTGAATACAGTACAAAGACGAGGTATTACACGCTCAAACTGATCAACTTAATTGTGTTTTGTAATTATACACTTATTCTAGATTTGATGTCAGCAACACATTCCAAAAAGTTGCAACAGGAGCAACAAAAGACTGGGAAAGTTGTGGAATGCTCAAAAACAATTGTTTAGAACATTCCAAAGGTAAACAGGTTAATTAGTAACAGGTGATAGTATCATGATTGAGTATTCGGTATGGGTAGGGATTTTTGACCATCTACAATCCATAATATCATCAAAAAATTCTGAGATTCCAGAGAAATCTGTAAGGGGCAAGGCTGGAAACCAACAATGGATGCCCATGATCATCGATCCATCAGGCAGCACTGCATTATAAAACTGACATGACTGTATAAAGGATATCACTATGTGGACTCTGGAACACCTCCGAAAATCATTATTGGAAAACACAGGTCATCACTGCATCTACAAATGCAAGTTAAGAATGCAATTATTTGCAAATCCTCTTGGACCAATATTCAGTTGAATACAGTAGGAAGACAATATTCTTAATGTTTAAACTGATAAACTTAATTGTTCTTTGTTAATATACACTCATTTTGAGTTTGATGCCTGTAGCACGTTCCAAAAAAGTTGAGACAGAAGCAACAAAAGACTTTTGAAGTTTTGCAATGCTCACAAAACACCTGTTTGGAACATTCTGCAGGTGAACAGGTTAATTAATGCAATGATTGGGTATCAAAGGGGCATCCTTGAAATGTTCAGTTGTGTACAAGCTAGGATTGTCACTTTTTAAATAATGTGTGGGTAAATAGTCCAATGGTTTAAGGTTTGAACAATGAAAAACACACAATGGCAAGGAATTTAGGGATTTCACCATTCACAATCCATAATATCATCAAAAGTTTCAGAGAATCTGGGGAAATGTCTGCATACAGTCAGGTCCATAATTATTTGGACAATGATACAGTTGTCGTCATTTTGGCTCTGTACACCACCACAATGGGTTTTAAATGAAACAATGAATACCTGCTTAAAGTGCAGACTCTCAGCTTTCATTTAAGGCTTTTTTCAAAAATGTAGTATGAACCGTGTAGGAATTACAACCATTTCTTCACACAGTCCCCTGACCTTAAGGGCTCATAAGTATTTGGACAAACTAACATAATCATCAATTAAACAGTCAGTTTTAATACTTGGTTGCAAATCCTTTACAGTCAATGACTGCCTGAAGTGTTGGACACATAGACATCACCAGATGCTGGGTGTCTTCCCTGGTGATGCTCTGCCAGCCCTTACTGCAGCCGTCTGCACTCCCTGCTTGTGTTTTGGGTGTTTTGCCCTCAGTTTTGGCTTCAGCAAGAGAAACGCATGTTCAGTTGGATTCAGGTCTGATGATATGACTTGGCCATTGCAGAACATTCAACTTCTTTGCATGAAAAATGTCTTTGGTTGCTTTTGCAGTATGCTTCAGGTCATTGTCCAACTGCACTGTGAAGCATCGTCCAATGAGTTTTGAAGCATTTGGTTGAATCTGAGCAGATAATGGTGTCCCAAACACTTCAGCTGTCATCCTGCTGCTCTTGTAAGCAGTCACATCATCAATAAATACAAGAGAACCAGTTCCACTGGCAGCCATACATGGCCATGACATAACAGTACCTCCACCATGCTTCACTGATGAGGTGGTGTGCTTTGGATCATGAGCAGTTCCTTCCCTTCTTCCTTCTCTTGTCTTCCCATCATTCTGGTAGTTGATCTTTGTTTTATCTGTCCATAGTATGCTGTTCCACAACTGTACAGGCTTTTTAGATGGTTTTTGACAAACTCTAATCTGGTCTTCCATTTTTAAGGCTAACCAATGGTTTGCATCTTGTGATAAACCCTCTGTATTTATTCTAGTGAAATCTTGTCTTGCTTACAAGAGCAGCAGGATGAAAGCTCAAGTGTTTGGGGCTACATTATCTGCTCAGATTCAACTAAATGCTTCAAAACTCATTGGACGATGCTTCACAGTGCTGATAGACATTGACCTGAAGCATACTGCAAAAGCAACCAAAGACATTTTTCATGCAAAGAAGTGGAATGTTCTGCAATGGCCAAGTCATATCATCTGACCTGAATCCAATTGAGCATGCATTTCTCTTGCTGAAGCCAAAACTGAGGGCAAAACACCCAAAACACAAGCAGGGAGTGCAGACAGCTACAGTAAAGGGCTGGCAGAGCATCACCAGGGAAGACACCCAGCATCTGATGATGCCTATGTGTCCAACACTTCAGGCAGTCATTGACTGTAAAGGATTTGCAACCAAGTATTAAAACTGACTGTTTAATTGATGATTATGTTAGTTTGTCCAAATACTTATGAGCCCTTAAGGTCAGGGGACTGTGTGAAGAAATGGTTGTAATTCCTACACGGTTCATACTACATTTTTGAAAAAAGCCTTAAATGAAAGCTGAGAGTCTGCACTTTAAGCAGGTATTCATTGTTTCATTTAAAACCCATTGTGGTGGTGTACAGAGCCAAAATGATGACAACTGTATCATTGACCAAATAATTATGGACCTGACTGTATATGGGACAAAGCTGAAAACATTGAAAAAACTATGACCTTTGATCCCTTAGATGGTACTGCATTAAAAACCGACATGATTGTATAAAGGATATTACTTCATGGGCTCAGGAACACTTTAGAAAACCATTGTCAGTAAACACAGTTCATCGTTGCATCTACAAATGCAAGTATCAACAACATCCAGGAGCACTGCAGACTTCTCTGAGCCTTAGCTCATATGAGATGGACTGACACAAAGTGGAAAAGCGTGCTGCGGCCTGATGAGTTCACATTTCAGATTGTTTTTGGTAATCATGGATGTTGTGTCGTCCGGGCTAAAAAGGTAAAGGACCATCTAGATTGTAACCAACTCAAAGAGGTGTGTCAGTGCCCATGGCATCATAGGTTACTTGCACATCTGTGGAGGCACCACGAATGCTGAAAGGTACATACAGGTTTTGGGGCAGCATATGCTGCCATCCAGCCGACGTCTTTTTCAGGGATGTCTCTGCTTGTTCCAGCAAGACAATGAGACACATTCTGCACGTGTTCCAACAGTGCAGTTCATAGTGAAAGAGTGCAGGTATTAGACTGACCTGCCTGCAGTCCAGACCTGCCTCCCACTGAACATGTGTTATAAAGCACAAAATGCAACAACAGAGAACCCTGGACTGTTGGGCAACTAAAGCCATATATCAAACAAGAATGGGAAGGAATTTCACCTTCAAAACTTCAACAGTTCCCAAACACTTACTGAGTGCTGTTAGAAGAAAAGGAGATGTCACACAATGGTAAACATGCTCCATGCTCCAACTTTTTTGGAACTCGTTGCAGGAATTTAAAAGGTTGAGTGCTTATGTACAAAAAACAAAAAGGTTTATCAGTTGGAATATTAAATATCTTGTCTCTGTACTGTATACGACTGAATATACATCCAAGAAGGGTTTGCAAATCATTGCATTCTGTTTTTATTTATGTAAACAGTGTCCAAGGTTTTTATTTATTTATTTTGTTTGTTTCTTGTTTTTTTGGGAGTGGGGTTATCTGTTGATGATGGCAGCATGCTGATGACCCACAAGATTTGTATGCACTCTTACACTCACATGTAACTTCTCATTCAGATAAACCCATGACATTCAGATGAAGCTGCCTATCCAGGTGCCTGGTGCCTGTTGACCAGCCACTGTAATTTATCCTAAACATATAATGTAGATAGAAGGCCGGATCATGCTCCCAAGTATCTGCTCTTTGTTTAGGTTAGATGGTGTCGCCTGTCAAAGGGCCCTGTAGGTTTATGAAGGCAAACCCTTTTTATAACATATTAATAATAATGATAGTAATAGTAATAGTAACTTTAAAAACAAAGTTACATTACTACATTACATAACATAAATACTGGACTTCCATAGTAATACTCAACTTTGGCTACAATTTTTACCTGTGTATTGACAACTGTGTATTTTTCTGTCGTTGCACAGGTTTTCCTGGCAGTCCCAGTGAGTATGCGTGTCTGGCTGCTCAGACTGTGATTGGTCAGGTTTTAGAGGGGGTTGCACCGTTGTCTGATGATGCCCGTGTCCAAGCTCTGAGTATAACAATGACAGCTTTTATGGAGGCATGGATGGAACACATCTTGAAACATAAGATCAAATTCAGGTATGTTTTTGGTCATATCATCACACATTGATGCCACAGTGTTATTGACCAAATCAGTGACACTGTTTACATCAGAGATTAAGAATACCATGAAATGAGGCACCCCTGTAACCTAATTGTTAAGGTGCATGCCACATAAAAATGCACCCACAGTTTGACACCTGGCCGAGGATCTTTGGTACATGTGATACCCTTCTGTCTCCCTGTGTTTACTGTCCAGCTCTATACTGACTGTTGAATAAAGGCAACATGCCATGAAATAATCTATTTTTTAAAAACATTTCCCAACCTGACTGAAACTAGTGCCTGGAAATCAAGAGTACTTTTCAAGCCCTGTTCAGACCAAGGATTCATGACGAGACAAAACCGTTTTAGAATGTTGCAGAGAAAAGTTGCAGCAGTGTGCACTGGCCGGTCTGATTGTAGCTCAAGCCAGCTGATGGTGTCACCTGGTGTCGGATGGTGGGTCGCTGCTGTGGCTCACTGTATGTAAGGATTTCATGACCTCAGACGTCAGGGCGACGTATGTCCCTGATCTAGTAACATTGTTGTGAACCGGCAGGTTTTTAGAACATTACAGAACAACACAGTGCAAGTAGTGCCTGTTTCAACTCGTCTCGTCGCAAATCTTTGGTCTGTACTGGGCTTAATGCTTTGCCCTTCCTAGTGTCATGAAAGACATGGGTTTCTCTGTTTCTGCCTACAAAACTATTTTGTCAGCCTGCACACATGATTAATGTGTGTTTTGTGTTGTGTGTAAGAGAGAGAGAGAGATTGTTCATGATGCAAAAGCAATCCCCCTCTTCTTGAGTGTGTTTAACTGGGTATATTGTGCAACAGGCTGCTGATGTATAGCTCAGTAAGTCCTCTGAGCAGTGTTGTTGTGTTGTTCCTCCTCAGTGTGCAGGGAGCTCTCCAGCTGAAGCAGGACTTTGATTCTATCAGAGAGTTGATCCAGTCAGACAAATATGGTCTGTCAGCTGAACTCCACCAGCGACTGCTCAGCCTCCGGTATCACACTTTGTTATATCCTGCCTTTTAACTAACCATACATGTCATTGTAATGTAATCTCAGTTTATTGACATCAGACGAGGCTCCTGTATTGATTATATAAGAGTTGTTCTGTATCTTAAATTGAACTGGGAATGTGTTTACTTAGAAAGATTTAAACCAATCAGACCTACAGTACAGGCCAAAAGTTTGGACACACCTTCTCATTCAATGCGTTTTCTTTATTTTCATGACTATTTACATTGTAGATTCTCACTGAAGGCATCAAAACTATGAATGAACACATGTGGAGTTATGTACTTAACAAAAAAGGTGAAATAACTGAAAACATGTTTTATATTCTAGTTTCTTCAAAATAGCCACCCTTTGCTCTGATTACTGCTTTGCACACTCTTGGCATTCTCTCCATGAGCTTCAAGAGGTAGTCACCTGAAATGGTTTCCACTTCACAGGTGTGCCTTATCAGGGTTAATTAGTGGAATTTCTTGCTTTATCAATGGGGTTGGGACCATCAGTTGTGTTGTGCAGAAGTCAGGTTAATACACAGCCGACAGCCCTATTGGACAACTGTTAAAATTCATATTATGGCAAGAACCAATCAGCTAACTAAAGAAAAACGAGTGGCCATCATTACTTTAAGAAATGAAGGTCAGTCAGTCCGGACAATTGCAAAAACTTTAAATGTGTCCCCAAGTGGAGTCGCAAAAACCATCAAGCGCTACAACGAAACTGGCACACATGAGGACCGACCCAGGAAAGGAAGACCAAGAGTCACCTCTGCTTCTGAGGATAAGTTCATCCGAGTCACCAGCCTCAGAAATCGCAAGTTAACAGCAGCTCAGATCAGAGACCAGATGAATGCCACACAGAGTTCTAGCAGCAGACCCATCTCTAGAACAACTGTTAAGAGGAGACTGCGCAAATCAGGCCTTCATGGTCAAATAGCTGCTAGGAAACCACTGCTAAGGAGAGGCAACAAGCAGAAGAGATTTGTTTGGGCCAAGAAACACAAGGAATGGACATTAGACCAGTGGAAATCTGTGCTTTGGTCTGATGAGTCCAAATTTGAGATCTTTGGTTCCAACCGCCGTGTCTTTGTGAGACGCAGAAAAGGTGAACGGATGGATTCCACATGCCTGGTTCCCACTGTGAAGCATGGAGGAGGAGGTGTGATGGTGTGGGGGTGTTTTGCTGGTGACACTGTTGGGGATTTATTCAAAATTGAAGGCACACTGAACCAGCATGGCTACCACAGCATCCTGCAGCGACATGCCATCCCATCCGGGTTTGCGTTTAGTTGGACGATCATTTATTTTTCAACAGGACAATGACCCCAAACACACCTCCAGGCTGTGTAAGGGCTATTTGACCAAGAAGGAGAGTGATGGAGTGCTGCGGCAGATGACCTGGCCTCCACAGTCACCGGACCTGAACCCAATCGAGATGGTTTGGGGTGAGCTGGACCGCAGAGTGAAGGCAAAGGGGCCAACAAGTGCTAAAGACCTCTGGGAGCTCCTTCAAGACTGTTGGAAAACCATTTCAGGTGACTACCTCTTGAAGCTCATGGAGAGAATGCCAAGAGTGTGCAAAGCAGTAATCAGAGCAAAGGGTGGCTATTTTGAAGAAACTAGAATATAAAACATGTTTTCAGTTATTTCACCTTTTTTTGTTAAGTACATAACTCCACATGTGTTCATTCATAGTTTTGATGCCTTCAGTGAGAATCTACAATGTAAATAGTCATGAAAATAAAAAAAACGCATTGAATGAGAAGGTGTGTCCAAACTTTTGGCCTGTACTGTACATTTTTGTTAAAGTTTCAAAGCTGCTTCATGCACCATACGTTTTTTAGACTGCTGCTATAATGGTAATACCTTGATTTACACCTGACCAGCAGCTCTGTAGACCCTCTTTTGGCTCATGCAACAGGTAAAAATATGAAAGAAAAAGCACCAGAAAATATAAAATAAGCCTACTTAGTAAATGTAAAGGTTTCATTGTACTGGTGATCTGCTGAAACTTTGACAGAGCTGTAACATACTGACAGTATCCATTGTTGACTTCTTTGCAACTGTAGTTTTTTTCAGTTACCACGCAAGTTGGGTAATCCTTTTCTTTGTCTGCAGGGTTTTTCAGCAGGTGGACTCAGCAGTGGTTTGTCTGCTCCAGCAGCCGCAGGCCAAACCATATCTACAGTCCAGAGCCTGGGAGCCTTTCACACGCTGCTGTGAGTATCACACCAGTTGGTCAGAAAGTCACAGAATGAAATCATAACCCCTTCTACACAGGGATCACACTATAGTCCCGTTATGAAGTCTCTTCTCTTTGCCTCCTTTGCATTTTTGCACAGAATCAAACAACAGCAGCATCATTTTGCTCCAGTGTGTGATTTTAGACAGCATGCCGACATCGCAGAAGCAAAAGAGGCATGACAGACATGACATGTAACATTACAGCAATGGCCTCTAGTGTGGCATATAACATACATATTGGCAGCACTTTATAAACAATAACAATGACACAACATGGCAACAACAATCATTTAATATGCCAGCTGATCTCGTCCTCTGCTCGGAGGGTAAGAACTTCGTGGACCTAAGTGTTTTCCCAGTTTTCTGATATTTTGGGCCGCCATTCTTCTCCTTTCAATTGGCTGCTAACAGCTACTTTTTAAATTTCCTGCGGTGAGTCGCACACATAACATGTCATCAAAACATCACACCCATCCTGCCCATAATCCTGTCCTGCTAGCTGTCCCTTTTAAATGGATGTCATTTTGGTGCTAGTACTACCTCTAATGCTGGCTTAAAGGCGAGACTACTCCACACCCCCGTTCAGCGATTGTACCTTTTACACAGAACGCGAGGCAGTATTGCGGCCATAGAGTCCATTGAACCATTACCAGCTTAATAAACTGAGTTATGGAGTCTCTGCTCTTGACCACTCCGGCTTGGTTTGAAGCCATTCCTGAGTATTTTTGGCAATGTTTGGGTTTGTTGTCATGCTGCTCCTGGGTCTCTGTCATCAGCTCTCCCTCCATGATGTTCTGCATCACGTTCTGGCTTCATGGACTATTTTTGCCAGAGCAGCTTGGATCTCTGAAGCGTTAAATTCACTTTTGAATGGCTATACATGCCTATCTAAAGACAATGGAGTTAAAATCAGTGGTGAAAGCTCAGTCACCTTTGGTTTTAAGCCTCGACTTTGGAACGACCAGAAGGGCCCCACCTGAGGATCTAAGGCTGCGCACTGGTTCACCGGGGGTCAGCATATCAGTAATGTGGCTTGGGGCAAGACCCAGACGTGCTTTAAAAATGATCAGTAAAATCTTAAAATCAATTCTAAAATGTACAGGGAGCCAATGGAGGGAAGCCAGGATCCGGGTGATGTGATGTCGTCTGTTAAAACCAGTGAGAAGCCTAGCTGCTGCATTCTGAACAAGTTGGAGGCGGGAGAGAGATTTATGGTTGATGCCAGAAAGGAGGGAGTTACAGTAGTCCAGTCTTGAGAAAATGAATGTGTGAATGACTTTTTCCAGATCAGACTGAGTGAGCATTGGTTTGATTTTAGAGAAGGTTCTTAACTGATGGAAACAGGACTGTACAACTTTTTTGATATGGGGCTGAAAGCTTAAGTCTGAATCAAAAATTACTCGGTTTCTGGCAGTGGGCTTAACATTTGAGGATAGGGGACCAAGACCATTTTTGATGAGGCTGATGGAGTTAGGGGAACTGAACAGGAGGATTTCAGATTTTGAGTTGTTGAGTTGTAGAAAATTTTGTGCCATCCAACAGTTAATATCACGGATACAGTCAACAACAGCAGCTAGGCTTTTGGGGTTACCAGGTCTCAGTGGGAGGTATATCTTTGTGTCATCCGCGTAGCAGTTGGCATTGAATAATCTGACCAAGTGAGAGCATATAAATAGAGAATAAAATAGGACCTAAAACTGAACCCTGCGGTACACTACAGGTAATATGAGCTGTAGAAGAGGAGTGGTTACCTATGGTGACCGCAAATGTTCTCTCTAAAAGATAAGACTGAAACCAACTAAGTGCAGTGTTCCTGATCCCAACCCAGGTTTTAAGACGATTTATTAAAATGCCATGATCAACAGTGTCAAAAGCTGCACTGAGGTCTAAAAGAATTAAAATGGCATCGTACCCCTGTCGACTGTTAAAAGGTCATTAGGTACCTTGAGGAGGGCCGTTTCTGTGCTGTGTAAAACTCTAAAACCTGACTGAAATTTCTCAAAGATGTTGTTATGCCACATAACACCTTATACAACTATGCTATCATCATTATTATTAGTAGTAGTATTAGTATTAGTATTATTATGCTGTTAATGCTATTACTACTGCCAAACTGAGAAAGAGCTAAATTAACCTATAAACCAACATGCATAACTGGTCAAAAAAATTCTCAGCAAATATTACCGTTGACATCCGTAGCAACAAAGTATCTGTATTTTTAGTGGTTAACTTCTGACTGAGTTGCCATTGTGTTCACATTCATACGGCACTGCACAAACTGTCTCATACTTCAGCACGATTCAAATCTGTTATGGTTGTTGAAGATTGTGATTAAAGGCTTCAAAGGGCTCCTAATGCAAATGATATTTTTTGGGACAATGTTTCAAATACTTAACAATAAATTGTGCTACATTTTGATTGTTTTCCCTTTTTTAGACTAGTCGAGTAGTCTTAATTAAAATTTTCATTTAGTCAACAGGGAAATTAGTTGCGAGGAACATCCCTACATGGCACTGTGAGCAGTACATTTCAAGATGCAGCCCAGTAGCAAGAAGAAGATGTTGGCATTGTACACCTCTGTATACCACTTATATGTTACATTTGCACGTTTAACACTTATCATTTCAATATCTATAAGTGACATAGTATATGAGCTGCTTTTCATAGGGGGATGGAGGGGATGTGGATGGTGTGCCACCTAGGGGAGATGTCTGCTGGGTGAGACGCCTGGCAAGCTGCAGATCATTGCTTGAGACCAAAAAACAACAAAACCAGGTGTTTTTAGCAGGTCATTGCAGCTTATTAGCCACCAAATGCAGGTGTTTTTTACCGTCCTGTTGCTGCTTTTCCAGGGTGGAAAGTGCCACAAAAAATGGTTCTTTATTACTGAGACATCGCTGTGATTCCAGCCTAAGACTGTTTTTTTTTTTTTTAATGGACCTGCACTTGTGTAGCACCTTTCTAGTCTTCCAGCCACTCAAAGCTTTTACGCTATGAGTTACATTCATTCATTCACACACACTAGTGGCCGAGGCTACCATACAAGGTGCCACATGCCTTTAAGTTGCAGTTTTTAACACACACACCAATGGAAGCATCTTCGGCAGCAATTTGGGGTTCAGTATCTTGTCCAGGGATACTTCGACATGCAGACTGGAGGAGCCGGGGATCGAACTGCTGATCTTCCAATTAGTAGACAACCTATTCTACCTCTGAGCTGCAGCTGCCCAAGCATAATCTTTTCCTAACCCTAACCAAGTGGTTTTTGTTCCTAACATAACCACACATTAACCACAGCGTTGTTGAAACATTAAGTTTCAGTGTATCTGCTACATGATAAATGTCAATGTAAGATATCCATGATTTGCAGAAACTTATGTTGCCAACATTTTTTCTGCTGATTGGGTTATAAGATGGATCATCATCAATGTTATTCTTCTCAGGGGCAAAAGCTCCCCTAATTACACTACAGTATTGAATTTATTTTAACAGAAATGCATTTTTTGGTGGCATGATGGTGCAGTGGTTAGCAATGTTGCCTCACAGGAAGAGGGTTTATGGTTTGAACCTGGGGTGTGGGAGCCCTTCTGTGTGGAGTTTGCATGTTCTCCCTGTGTCAGTGTGGGCTTACTCCAGGTTCTCTGGCTTCCTCCCACAGTCCAAAGACATGCATGTTAGGTGAATTAGTGACTGTAAGTTGTTCGTAGGTGTGTATGTGAGTGGGTAAGGTTGTCTGTCTCTATGTGTCAGCCCTGCGATAGTCTGGTGACCTGTACAAAATGTGTCCAACCTCTCGCCCAGTGTCAGCTGAGATAGGCTCCAGCCCTACGTGACCCCCATTAGGATAAGTGGCTACGGAAAATGAATGAATGAATGAGAAATGCATTTTGTTGATAGACAACTTTAATGGGTGCAGTAATTTATGGTTTTATAAAGAGAAAATAAAATGAGTGTGAGGAGAGACCAGTGGCAGTAACCTCTGTGTGCAACTCTCCAGGTCCAGCCAACAGCAGCAGAAACAGCATTGATGTGGTGGCGAGCAGTATAACCAACCTGAGGTGTATGGAGGGTGAGGACCTGCATCAGTCCGATCCCTCAGATGTGACCACTGACCTCCCTCCAGTGGACCCATCGACCCCTGAAGAGCCGTACCTTGCTCCAAGGTACATTTTTACAACTGTGATTTGGTGATCAGTGATATGATTTAGAATACCTGTCCCTCCCTTAAAGTACCTCCTAAGGTTCTGTGTTATTAATGTGTTTTGTGGCCCAAAAGTAAACCCTTTTGTGATTAAATGTAATAGTAATAATTGTACTGTCTTTATTTTGTGCTCCCAGTGTAGCTCTGGGTGTTGCTCAGCGGGAATGGCTGGACCTGAGGATCCACAGCAGCACTCGACGCTGGAGGTTGCCAGGACTGCAGTGTCTCTCTAAGTCTGAACCTTGAACACACAGACCCTGCAGAGATCTGACACACACACACACACACACACATCACTTGAATCTCTCTGGCTCTCTGTCTCTTCAGTTTACTGACAACAAACACAGTGTAAATTAAATATCCAGTCTTGTTGTTTATACGGTGTATATTTTGCAGATAAGACGATGATACCTCTGGAGGTTACTTTTGGGTGTAATATATGTTATAAATTGATATAAAAATGAATTTAGCAATGTCAAAAATATTTCTATTTCATAACAAAAGTATTTGTATAACCACATATTTTTATATACTCCTGATTAAAATACATAATTTCATCATCATTACTTCCTGATAAAATGTTTTTTTTGGTTTTCTGCGCACATAATTTTTATGTGCATATGGTGCCTTCCATACTTTGCTGTATGGTGATGGATTTAACAAATGGTAACAAATAGCTTTGCAGCTTCTTGAGAAATGTTGACGAACAGCTCTCTTTAGCTCAGCTAGATTTAGAAGTATTCAAGATCTGGGCTTTATGACTTCACTGCTCTTTTTTCTGCACATTCAATAGTACAATCTACCAAAAGTTCAATACAGCAACATTTTGACCCCAAGGTGTGCCTTAGGCAAAAGGAAAAGAAAAGACAAAACAAAAACTAGACCTGCAGTTAGGAGATCACATGATCAAACTCCTATATTCCAAAGATGATTTTTGGTGCACTCTGCTCTTGGCTGTGTTCATGTTTTGCCATTTTGAAGTATCCTGAAAAAGGAATAATAAGGGGTGATTTGCAGCTGGCATCTGACTCAGAGTCCAAAGATAAGGGGGATACTCAGGCTACTCTAAATGACAATGTCCAAAAATCTTAGAGGGGTAGTGATCTGTAGGAAAAAAAACCTCCAATCAGAGTCCTGTACTGAGTCGGGTATTGGGTCCAGTTAAGTGTATACATACATATATATATATATATATATATATATATATATATATATATATATATATATATATATATATATATACAGTACAGGCCAAAAGTTTGGACACACCTTCTCATTCAATGCGTTTTCTTTATTTTCATGACTATTTACATTGTAGATTCTCACTGAAGGCATCAAAACTATGAATGAACACGTGGAGTTATGTACTTAACAAAAAAAGGTGAAATAACTGAAAACATGTTTTATATACTAGTTTCTTCAACATAGCCACCCTTTGCTCTGATTACTGCTTTGCACACTCTTGGCACTCTCTCCATGAGCTTCAAGAGGTAGTCACCTGAAATGGTTTCCACTTCACAGGTGTGCCTTATCAGGGTTAATTAGTGGAATTTCTTGCTTTATCAATGGGGTTGGGACCATCAGTTCCCACTGTGAAGCATGGAGGAGGAGGTGTGATGGTGTGGGGGAGTTTTGCTGGTGACACTGTTGGGGATTTATTCAAAATTGAAGGCACACTGAACCAGCATGGCTACCACAGCATCCTGCAGCGACATGCCATCCCATCCGGTTTGCGTTTAGTTGGACGATCATTTCTTTTTCAACAGGACAATGACCCCAAACACACCTCCAGGCTGTGTAAGGGCTATTTGACCAAGAAGGAGAGTGATGGAGTGCTGCGGCAGATGACCTGGCCTCCACAGTCACCGGACCTGAACCCAATGGAGATGGTTTGGGGTGAGCTGGACCGCAGAGTGAAGGCAAAGGGGCCAACAAGTGCTAAACACCTCTGGGAACTCCTTCAAGACTGTTGGAAAACCATTTCAGGTGACTACCTCTTGAAGCTCACTGAGAGAATGCCAAGAGTGTGCAAAGCAGTAATCAGAGCAAAGGGTGGCTATTTTGAAGAAACTAGAATATAAAACATGTTTTCAGTTATTTCACCTTTTTTTGTTAAGTACATAACTCCACATGTGTTCATTCATAGTTTTGATGCCTTCAGTGAGAATCTACAATGTAAATAGTCATGAAAATAAAGAAAACGCATTGAATGAGAAGGTGTGTCCAAACTTTTGGCCTGTACTGTATATATAAATTCACCGGAACAGGCAAAAATTAAGTATACACGGGCGGGCAGTAGGTGAGACCAAAAATATATTTTTTATTTTTCAGAATAACAAATGAAAAAGATGTGCAGTATATGTGTAATATTTTGACATCTAAATCACTATTATCACTGCAATTCCTTTCATTTTGTAAGTCAATGACACAAGTCAAATCTTTGACCCTGTTGTCACATTCAACACTGACACGGAGGACTCCAGCGATGAAACTTTGCAGCCTGAGGATGAGGCAGCAGCCTACATCAAGTTCGAGACAACCAAGGAAGATCCTTTTGAGGTTTCATGGCCGTGGAAGGAGCATGCTAAAATGTTTCCTAACCTGGCAGTGATTGCGCAGTGTGTTTTTGCCATCCCAGCTGCCCCAACCCTCTGGATCTCCCTCCCACTCAACATCAGAAATGCAGACTCCCTACAGACTTTCAAATCACTTATAAAACCCCATCTGTTCAAACTGGCTTTTCCCTAGTTTCCACCAGTCACTTTTTATTTTTCGTTTTTATTTTATTATAATTGACATTTTTCAGCACTGTAAAGCATCTTTGAGTGTCCTGAAAAGTGCTATATAAATCTGATGCATTATTATTATTTATTCTTTCCTCCGCTGGATTTGTAATTCAAGAACAAAGAACCCAGATTAATGTGAGAGACTGTAGCCTGTGTGTGTTTAATCACAGGTACAGGTCAGGTCATGGGACTTGTTTTAGTGGGTGCAGGCAGCTGCGGCTTTGACTAAGACATAATGATGGGTAACCTATAAACCTTTGAACAAAGTATTAATAAACAATTCAAAAAACAATTTCTTAGTAGTAGAACACAATAGACAAGAGACAGAACTGAAATCGATATAAATATATGAGAATATGCACTACTAAAGGCTCTGTGTCAGAATGTAGTTTGCATGTACTTGATAAGACCGGTGACTGCGTCAGAGGTTTTGGAGGATCCGGCTTGGATAAAAGTGTGCATTGTTCTACCAGATGGCGTGTGAGGGAGACCAAACTGGGTAGTCTGTTAGCAACTTTTAGTGTTGCCAACAGTGAAGACAACCAAGCAGGGGGGCTGTTCCTGGTTTAAGCAGGGAGGTTAGATAAGTAGAGAGGGTCTCACGCCATCCAGCCGCCTCAAGCAGGTCATCTGCCATCACCATCTTGCATATCCTGGTAGTCCAGATCAACCTGAGATCTGATGAAGTAGTTTCAATTGCATTATTGAACCAGATGGTTGCAGATGTTGGAGACAGGAAAACGAAGCATTGCAACTGTTATTACAATAAGAATACAATACAGTATTCACAGGTAGCAGGACAAACAGGGAGTTTAATGGAGCCCAATAAATCATTTTTGTGGTTCAATCCAGTCATGACGAGTGGGGCTGTGAGGGACAAAATTGGATCCCCCCCCTTTGAATGAGTTATGGATGCCCTTCAAAGAAAAGTAGAATAGAAAAGAGATTAAATTAGTTTTAATCTGGATCTGAGTGGTCTGTGCATCAACCGTTCGTTCAGTTATTTCATTTAATTTGGAGAATAGAAGACGTTTGTCTTCTGACTGTGGCTGGCATCAAGAGGAGAACACGCTGTATTTCATTGTTTTCATCTGTAGCTTGGGTCAAATGCACAAAAAAACAAGTGCTATTCACTATTTGTTTCATGCGCAGAAAGCGGTGCTTTGAGTGGTCAGAAGACTAGAGAGGGGCTTTACAAATGCAAGTCTATTTTTTATTATCACGCTTAGTATAGTATTAAAACAGACTAGCACTGTGGGTCTGTTCTGTTACGTGTTTGGTGTTATTATCCCAGTAGTGTTAAAATGGAAGCAAAGTTCCACTGTATTACATAGGTCCAATCCAGAGTCCAAACTAAAATAAATGTATTAGAAAAAGAATGTCCAAAATGTATGTTATGGTAATTTGACTCTGACCTTGACCTAAATGCATTTCCTTGAATTCTGGTGTCCTGAAATGTAGTACAAATTGAAGGGGCATCCCTAGTTTAGCTGAAAATAACACTTCAAATGTTTTTCTGCACTGTTTGGGTCCAAAACTAAACGTGTTGAACATCAAGACACGGGGGCTGGCAACCATCTTGGATTTGACCTCTCACAGTCCTCATAGGTCAAATCTGACTTCTCTCCTTAACTGAAAATAAAAATTATGGTATGCACTGTTAGAAATGTCATGCTTTCCTCAAGAAAATTACAATTTTTCCACTATTGTGTTTGCTAATTGATATCAGCTTCACATTGACTGGCATATTCAAGTGTGTGGCTAGTAACATCTGATCAAAGTCATGTAGGTGTACAGTAACAGGTGTTTTTGATTTAACTAAGATTTGTTTGTGTAAGTTTGTTTAAGGGGATTTCAGCAGGGTCCTCATAGTTACTCAGATTCATTGAGAGCTCCCTCAGAAAGTGGAGCCTTTCCACCAAATCTAACTATGATTATTTGATATAAATGCAATTCCTTCATTTAAGTGTCTCTGAGTGAAATATAGTCTAAACTAGCAGAAACCCTTAGTGGTTTAATCCCAATAGATAATTCGCAGCTGTTCCTCAGTCTGAGGTGTTTGTAAGCCCAAAAGAAAGCCTGATGGACACACAGTTTCCAAATCAAAGCAAATTTATTTATGGAGCACTTTACACAAAACGTGTGATACAGGGACTTATAGATCCAATACAGAGCAGGGTTCCTACACATTTGGAATTTCAAAATTCCATACTTTTCCATACCCTAATTTCCAAACTTCTCTGCTTTTTTTTTTTTTTTTCCCCAGAGAATATGTGACATCTGAGTAAATATATCAGTGTATCATATTTCACATCATGTTTAATTATTCTTAATAGGCGATTGTGGCCAACTACCATAATGGCATGCAAATAAAAACTCAGGTAAGTTCAATGTCTGGGCTGAGGCAAAAAGGTTGGGACTCTGGGTGCAACCGATGCATTAACGAGACGTCTGTGTTTGTTCCTTTCATGTGGCTCAGAATCGCCTTCTCCCCCATGTTGGTGATGTCAAACGATTTCACACAAAGCTTGCATCTAGCTCTGTGTGTGAATTGGGAATCCTTGGCCAACCAGTATTTATATACGGTATCGTCAAGCCATCCATCCAAAAACGTGCATCTACCCATTGAGAACCACGTGAAACTCATCTTCTTGTCGAAGGTGTAGTGTTGGAGTGAAACTTGATACCTGGGGGGCTGGAGGAGGGTCATGGGGCAGCGGACTGGACATACCACTTGTCAATCAGGTAAAAGGGGCAGTATGTTTTCTGAGATGTTTGCTCTCACACAAACTGCGCTTGGCCCGGCATAAAACACGATCCGGATTCATTAAATTATTTTTGGAAATACCTAATTTTCTATTTTAGAAAACAGTATTTTAGAACAGTGGTAATAGTCTGGAAACATAAATATTTTTCCATTCTTTATTTTTCATTTTCCATACTTTTTAATACCTGGAAACTGATCACATTTATTTCCAGACTTTTCCATACTTTCCATACTTGCGTAGGAACCCTGACAGAGACATTATTAGCTGAATTCAAGGATCCGTTGGTGACTATACAAAACAGGATTGCACACTGGGAAGAAGTTGTAGCCAGATCAAAAATAAGCATCTCAGATATAATCAGCCAACATATGGAGTGAATCACAAGATTTTTCAAGAGCCCAAACTTAAAAAAAGGGAAGATTAAACCTACATTATTTGTGTATTGCCATTTTTTAAGTATATCTTACATAATCCCCCATAATGCATATAGTAGCTGTTACATACATGCACATAATAAAATAAGGCAACATCAGCATCATTTACTATGTAAAAGTTATCAATTTAACAGTGCTCTTCTGTGATACCCAAAACAATACATTCTGATCTATGTATGCAGGGGTTTTGTTTCTATGCTTCACTGTTTTCTGGAGAATATTAGGTCTTAGAACAAAAATGAAAAGAAAAGAGAGAAGATGTTTACAACAGCTTCAAGCCCACAAATAAGTAATACTTCATATTAGAGGTCTGTGTATTTTTCTGTATAATTTTCAATTAAGGTTCCTGGAAATACCTTTGTCATTAGGAAATACTTACAGGTAAAATGGAGTAACCTGGACAATTTTAACTTTCAAATCACCTAGTCGTTTTCAGGAAATTTATAAAGAGATTTTTAGGACAGTGCCCTTTATTCAGAAATCAGAATCAGTTTTACTGGCCAAGAATGTGAACACATACAAGGAAGTTGACCACGGTTTATATCTATAACTCTATATAACTGTAAAGCACCAGAAACCCTGAATACATACATCACTGAATAGAAGTTCTGCTGACATGTTGTATCTCTAACTTCTCATTTTTCACCATTGTAGGTGCCAGCTATTGTTATTGTAGTATTTTGTATTAAGTTTCTTTGCATGCCATATTTGGTCACTTACGAGGGTGTGAGTCACGTGGTGTTGGTGGTACGTCAGCAGCGGTAGTAGTAAAATCAGCTGTTCTTCACCGGGAGGTTCTTATGAATGAACTGAGAGGGTGAGGGGGGAAGTCGCACTTTTGCTGACCGCTTTGATCACTTTTGATCGCTCAACACTAGCAAAAGGAATTGTTTTTAGACTTTGGGAAGTTGTTTCACTGTTTATCAGCAATAAATATGTAATACGCAACATCTTTGGAGCAAAGATTTGTTGACATGCCAGCGAATCCGACAGGTAAAGTTTTTCCCCTACTTAGCCTCTTGGCAACTATATTTTTGCTTTTTGGATAGTCGCTCTACAACCATGACTGACAAAGAATGAAACGAGAAACTGCAGAGGAAAAAAAACTTTAAAAAACTGCCAAAACTGAAAATGCTCAAGCAAACGTAAAGGTTAACATTTAGTTGTTTTGTTGGACATTTAAAGTGTGTACCACAGACATCAAGACATGTTGATCAGACATGGAGAGCTGGACAAAGAAGAGAAACTGTGAGTTTAGGGCTCATAAGGATCCAAAATGGAAGTCCTGTCTAAGGTGTTGTGGGTTTGTAGGATTCTTTTTGCCCAGTCTATTGAAGGATTGGGATGAGATCATGGAAAACTCTTTTAAGGCCTCAGGTTCTTGGTCCTCAAGAATGCTCTAATCATTTCACTTCCCTTACGTTTAGATGCAACGGCCTCTACATGGTGTAATGTTCTAAGTCTTTCTAGCAGATAATTTCTAGCTTCCATCGGGTGCCATAAACACTCAACTGTTCAATTCTTCATTACCATAGTGCAAGCAGTATTCCTAACAAACCCACACAAAAGAGGGTTGTGGGTTGGGATTGACCATCAGAGCCATTCAGGAAGTACTCTACCCGAGACCAGGAGCCATTATTGGGCAAAGGTTTCACCCCCAACGTCCAGCACATTACATTGTAGACGTCCACCGCTCGAATTGGAGCTGCCCGAAAATTCCGCTTGAACTCTGGATGAAATGAAGTAAAGATAATTAGATAAACATCTCAAATAAATATCTTGATATTAGAATATACAAATATTTAACTTCTTCACACTTTTGTCTTTGCCTGCCTCAAAAACACCGACTACCCAGCCAAACTTGTGGGTCATGTCTAGATAACTTAGGAACCCACTGTATGGTCATAATGGTCATGTTTTGAATACACAGTGGATAACAGGAGAATGGTGTGGTTGCTTTCAGACAGATAGCTATGGTGAACCCTAAGGGTCAAATCACAACAACACTTCAAGAAACAACATTTCACAAATCACAACATTTCAGAAAACATGACATTTCAGAATACATAATATTTAACAAAACATTCCACAAAATGACATTTCATAAAACAAGGCAATTTCACAACAAAACACATTAAATTAAAAAAAAATAATTTACAGAACACGTCACAAAACAGGATCATTTTACACAACACAACATTTCAGTGAAAAACAGCAACATTTCCCAAAACCAAAGTGAAATTACATGTTTTGTGAAATGTTATTGTGTTTTGTGAAATATGTTTTCTGAAATGATGCTGTGTTTTAACTTCACAGCCATCGTAGACAGCACTGTAAAGCAGAGTGTTTGCTTGACAGACACAGGTGTATAATATTGCCCTGATTGTTATTTTAAATTATCACTTGTTTATTACCGGGTCCTGTTGCCAAAAAAAAGCCTCTCATGTCAAGAAATTCATTGTCGTAACCATGCCAACCATTTTGCCATGCCGAGGGCTCTCCAGAGTCGTTTTTCCAGTATGGGAGTTTTGCCCTGTTCTGGAGACACAAAAACAAACACATATGATGCGCACGCACACACACACACACACACACACACACACACACACACACCACAGAACTATTTTAACAAAAAGAAAGGTATATATGCAGTAAGGTTTTATCGATTTTTGATGGCTGCAACAATATCAATCCACATATGATTCACAATATCTACAAAATGGATCTTGAGGTGAGATTGTTGTGGTGAAACTGCTGTTTTCAAGGCTAAGAAAGAACCAACAAGCTTAAAGGTGCTACTGCCACCTGTAGATCAGTGGAATAGTGTGAAAGCATTGGCAGAAACGTGTATTGTGCCAGCCCTGTGCATGTGCATCCTCATGTGTGAGACAAATATAATGAGGCTCCATTCATAGAAAAACAGCTCCATAGGCCTATCAATGGTCAAAACTCTTCATGAAATCTTTAACCTTTAAGTCAACATGGATGAAAATCCCTGAGGTGCTCAAATTCATGGGAAGAACATCTATAGTTAGTGCCATGACAACTGAACAAATGCAATTTGTTAATAAGGACCAAGTGTCAAAATAAAATAGCTGTAACAAGTGAAGCTAAAACAGGCAATGAAATGTCTTGATGAACAGTCATAAAGCCTCGGAATGAGAACAATTTTCCCCCTCAAGGTAAAACTTACACATCTTCGTCTCAGTATGGGACACCCTGAGCTTGTGTCCTCCTGTATTTTTGCATTCACTTATAATGCAGTTGCTCTGAGTACAAAAACATCAGCAGGTGAACAGAAGTAGACTTTATCCCTGTAAATGTGTTGATACAAGTGTAGTATTATCTGTTACCTCTGCGATAAACCAGCCAGGCTCAGCGACCAGCGTCAGGGGGGAAACAAACTTCCCTCCTTTTAAATGGAAACGTTCAGGGATCTCCTGTCTGGCATAGACATGCATGTTAGGCACCTGGGACAATGCGGCATACACCTGGCACAACACACACACACACACACACACACACACACATATACACAAAGACATGCATTAACAGTGTTAATTAAACTGTTTTAATAACAAACCTTACATATAAAGCAACTTTCTACAAAAAAGTAGCTTTATTAACTAGTGCCTCCTGCTGGTTGGTCAGACAGCTGCAGAAAGAAATGCGTGACCCTTTACATGTCAAACCCTATTCTTCAAGTTCCTCGCTTGCAGTTTTAAAGATGTCACTGGTAATACAGATACACCCCAAATCCCTATTTCATTATTTCTTCTTCATCAACACTTGCATGACCTGGAAACTGGTTGATCCGGTGTCATTAAAGCTACATGGATTCATACTTTAATGTTAATATCAAATGAAATGCATAAGCATTAAGTTGAAAAGCGTTGTGCATAGTCCTTAACACTGCAGGGCCCCTTAGCTTGACTGATAGTGGCAGCTTATTTCATCTCATAACTCTGGTTATATGCTCTACAACTTAACAACCATCATATAATTATTATTTATTTGTTTATAGTCAACATATTTTAAGGTTTTAAACAAAAATCTCCCACATTTATTTTACATAACTCAAAAAACCCCCACTGATTTCTGTTGAGCTGACAACAGTAGACTGTTTATTATTTTCCCACATTTAACTTTCCTCTTCCAGTATGAATACACACCTGCATTTCCAAAAGTGTCTTCTCTTCAACCTATGTTCAAAGTTCTGCAGCAGATAACTTCTTTTGTACTCTGCTGCTCTGCAGATAGGTGCCACGTGTGTCACAAACTTCCAGTATCAGATCTTATTTAAACAAAATCAGATATTATTTTTGTTGTTTCTCTGATCCCCTACAGATGTCTCTTTTATAACAGTTGTCTATGGGGAAAATGCTTTTTGGGCCACAAGGAATTTTTTCACTGCAATACCATGAGTGGCCACTTGGAAAACCTGGCAGCAATGCTGAGCTGCATTTCTGGGGGCCTTGTCACCAGTTGCTTCTTTTCACCTGCTAATAAGGACTTTTAGCAGGAGGGTGGAAGACTGAGGGGTCCACACAGGCACACTGACCAACCACTCACTAGAGCAGTAAGAAGAATGTGAGCCTTCACTGGCTTCTCGGCCATGAACAAAGCAAATCCTGGCTCTCTGCTGTGGCGAGGGCTTTTATTCCTGCAGAGGACCACATCTTGTAACAAGCTTTGTGGCAATCAATTTAATATCAGAACAGTGGCACTTAATTAATAAAGTACTGCAGACACATAACCTGTACCTGTTTTTACAGTTTTTTTTTTACTATATACAAGAACCTAATCAATTTCTCCATGAATCATTTCATAATGGTTATATGTAACGTTATTAATCACAAAGAGCATCACGGCAGAGCAGTAACTACTGATTCTGGCCTCACCTCTTGGTACTTGTTATCTTTGGGCCACAGACTGACCACTGGTCCTCTGTCCATCATCTTGACAATGGCTGACATGTTGACATACTTGTCCAGCTCTATGACCTTCTCCATCCACTGGACCTTTGTCATACCATGGTCTGAAAATAGCACAATGTTCAGCTCGTTCACCATGTTTTTCTCCTGCAAGAGTGTCACAAGCAACCAAAACAGATGGAAATTAAACTTTGTGACAGGAAAAGCAGTAGTAGCTGTAATTGTTGTAACAACAGGAGTGATGTCACTAACTTTGATTTTGCTGTTGAGTGTCTGCATGGCGAGATCCAGCTGTCGCACAGCTGTTCTGACCTGATGAGAGTCTGGACCAAAGTGATGGCCCTCCACATCTATTTTCTCATAATATATTGCTGCCATGCTCGCTTGGCCTGCCCTACACACACACAAATACATACGCGCGCGCACACACACACACACACACACACACACAGCCACTACCATTATTGTCATTATGTAAGTAGTTACATTATTGCTAAATTATATTGTCACTGATAAAGCATGGACCTACAAAATTCCATAGTTGTAGATTGCAGTTACAAAATAAAAGTGAATCAAAACCATTTCACGTCATCAGCAAAATGGTCCTGATATAATCTTGGCATATATGAAACAGATCAATCCTTTATACAATGGGTAGTTTAAATACAAAAAATAACAAACAAGAATATTCAATAAAACATGCAAATATTCTCTCTTCATTCAGTCTTAATGATTTTCTCTGCTTAGTCATACTCCATGTTAAGCCAGATATACACTGTGCGATTTTTGGCTGTCCCAGACGAAAGATGACCCACATTAAAGAAACGTAGCAATATCTTTGGTCGTGGCTCTAAAACAGTGGTTCTACATCGCACAGTGAGAGAGGTTCAAGGACGGCTGTTGTCACGGTCTTGCCATCAAAGACACTGTGGGATAAAATTCTGACAGTGTCCGAAATTTGGGTTGAGCATCTCACTGTGTGACTGCCCTTATGAGCTACCTCTACTAACCAACCAATAGAAATGGAGCATGAAATGACGCGCTGGCGCTAAACTCAAACAAACAGACAGATAGCCATGGAGGCAAAACACACTAAAGGACATAAGTGAGATTCCAAAAAAGAGGGAAACATTGTGGAGTTGTGGCAGCAGAAACCTTGCCTGTATGATGTGTCCTCCAGCTTGTACAATGATCACTTAAAGGAGGACGAAGCATGGAAGGAAAGGAAATGGAAAGGAAATGCCAGGTGAGCAACCTACCAGCTAGCAAACACACACACACAAACACACAGCAGTATACACTGTGGTGCCCACAAAACTTTAGATTATTTAGTAATGTGACCCTCTCACACACATCTTTCCCCAGCAGCACAGAACACCGTACAATCAGCACAGTTTCAAGGTGGACACCCAGGTTTAGTGTCACCATTCAGTATCTGACCAAATGTCTCCCCCTCTCCCCTTCCGTTCATTCATAGTATGATGTCACAGTGAAGTTGACCTTTGACCTTTTGGATATAAAATGTCATCTCTTCATCATTGCATCCTATTAGACATTTGTGGGAAATATGTCATAATTAGCATATGAATTCTTGAGCTCTGAGGTCACAATGTCCTTGACCTTTGTTCAGGTGGACATTTGTGCCAAATTAGGGGTAATTACCCCAAGGCCTTCTTGAGATATTGCATTCACAATAATGGTTCATACGCACAGAGTAGAGATGGGATTTATGGCTCTTTGAGGGGAGCCAGATCTTGGTGAGCTGTTCCTTTCAAAGAGCCGTTCAAAAAACTGGTTCATTTGACTGATTTTTATATTTATTAAGTTTTAAGAAGCCAGCCTGGTGGTAACTCATTTTATCTTGGAAATAATCACTGGGAGGTATGATGGGGTAAGATTTGGAACAAAATAATACAAAATTAGATATCCCACCAATATCTGAGTTTGAATTATTCTGAAATATTGATTATAACCTCATTTGACATGTGTGGACTAGATTTTAAAGTCTGATCTGGATTCATTGTAAATATTCCACGAGGTTGCGCCATATCACTCTGCTTTGACAGTGACATCACTGTTTTGGATTTACCCTTTATACAAATTGTTTGTATGTGTGTAAAGCTACCATGACTTGTTATTCATGCAACACCGTGACCTTAACACTTACAAATAAACATTAAAAAACAAAGCAGGCTACAATGAATTTTGCTCAGGGGAGGAGCAAAGGAGGAGCACACAGTGATATTAAAAAAAAAAAAAAAAAAAAAAAGAACGGTTCCCAGCTGCGACTCGGTTCCCATCGTTCATGTTAACGAGCCGTTCAATAGAATCGGTTCGTTCGTGAACATCACAACACTAGCACAGAGGGACAGCCCAGAAAAATAATGCCTCCTGCCATGGCTGTCGCTATCACAGAGGCATAAAAACAACAGGTGTGGAGGTTTGTACTTATGTAACTGTTACTTGGTTTCATCCCTATCCATAAATCTCATCGACACTCTCTACCTAAAGCCTCCTACAGACTGTGAGATTTTAGCAGCCTTATAAGTTCAGTGCAGCTACACTGTGCAACATGGATCTAATAAACTTGGGTATGACACCTAGTTTGATGACAGCGCCTAGTGGATCGCAGGCTACAACATATGATGCAATAGCTTCTCAAACTGAGTGCACAAGGATGCTGCACAGGTTATCACGGGTTACTCCAACTGAGAAGCACAACATAGTGGGTACTATATAATGCGGTGGGTCTGTGTGTGTTTGCTAGCTGCTAGGGGGGTCACCCTATGTTTCCAGGGTTCTATGATTCCCGGGTTCTATGTTCCCCACTTAACCCTGCAAAAAAGGTTCTATGTTCCCTGCTTACACAAAAAGGGTTCTATGTTTCCCGCTTGGTTGAGCAGGCAACATAGAACCTGGGAAACATAGAACTTTTTTTGTGTAAGTGGGGAACATAGAACCTTTTTTGCAGGATTAAGTGGGGAACATACAACCCGGGAAACATAGAACCCTGGAAACATAGATAGGCTCCCGCTGCTAGGTTGCTCACCTGGCAGCTGCAACTCCGCCGCTATTTCCTTTCATGCTTCTTCCCGCTTTACGCAATCATGGTAAAGAGCCGGAGGACACATCATACAGGCGAGGCTTCTGCTGCCTCAGCGCCACAAGATTTTCACAAGGTGCTGGAATCCCACACATTTCTTTTAGTGCATTTTGCTTCCATAGCGAGCTGCTATCTGTCTGTTTGGGTTTAGCACCAGTGTGTCATTTCATGCTGCATTTCAATGGGTTGGTTGGTAGACGTAGATCATAAAAGAAGTTACACAGCTGTCCTTGTTCGCAAGACCGTGACAACAGCCGTCCTTGAACCTCTCTCACTGTGTGACATAAGATATCATCATGTTTCTTTCACATTGGTCATCTTTTGACCAGGACAGCCCAAAATCACAAAGTGTATACCAGGCTTGTCACTTTTCAATACTGTAACTGTAATCTCTGCTGTCTAAAGTCCTCTAGAGTACAGTCCTCTCTGTGCTGCTGTTATAGACTTGTCTGAGCTGACTGTGACGCCTTGACTTGCTAATGGACTCACCTCTTATGCCCAGTTTAGCCTTTGAACATCAAATTTTGTTGGAAAAGGTGTTCATTAAAAACTAACATCCTTATCAAAACATGAGGTGCAAGCCACAGGACATACTGTTAAGAGAGGCTCTGTTCCAAGGCTGTATTTTTATGAGCGTTGTTACAAATGTTGTTACAAACTCTCAAGTTGCCATCTCTTTTCAGCTCTTAAAGTAAGCCATGGATCACACGTCATTATGTTGTTACCTTAGGACATTGAGAGCATCCTCTATCGAGTCTGTGAGGTTTTTCTCTGATGGGTTGTAGACGTATTCCTCACAGAATGTTGGACGGACACCCAGAATTTCCACTTCGCAGCCTGAAGACAAACACACATAAGATTAAGACAGTTTGGGATAATTAACATTGTATATTAAAGCACACTGGTCTTGAATTTAGTTCTTACCCAACTATAAACTTTATAATTGGGCATTTGTGCTCAAGAGGTTGACTTGATGGTTCAGTGCTAATAACTCTTCACCTCAGGAACATCTCAGAAACAAACAGTAAACATAAATTGCACCTTATAAACTATACTATACTTTCTGGTATTCTTAATGCAAAATACTTAATACAGCATGGTCCTATAACAACTCACATGCTCTACATTTTTTAGACTCTGGAAAACAGCTAAATGTCAACAACTGTGGTGTAGAAGTCTGCAAATGGGGACTATAACAACCTTTTCTCAAGGTGGGGACATTTTATTAATAAGATGTGGAAAAGCAGGCATCATGGTCCTGGAGGATGTACTGTAAATAGAAGAAATGCACTTCATTCACTTCATACACTCAATTTCCAAAAGATTTCACAGGATAATTTGAAAAAATACTTTGGATGAAGGTCTGCTTGTGAGGCCTAGGAATTCCATGGAGATACAATGCTGAATGTGCATAAGATCTCAGTACCAGTCTGCTGCTTCAGGAGAACCCTGGGCCAGCCAAGCCCAAAAGGTCTCTTTCTTAAGCTTGAAAGCCTCCTTCACTGCAGGTGCTCACCAGCAGGTTCTTAAGTTGCCACAACATACACAACCACAACTCCTTACAATGGGGTCAGGGTTGTCCCTTGTCCCAGATTCTGTCTGTAGCCTGAGCCAAGGGAGGAGAGTGTCCGGTGCTGCTCTTTGCAGATGATGTGATTCTCTTTGTGACTGCGACCTTTAGCACAGCGATTTACAGTCTAGTGTTATGTAGTCAGGGTAACAATTAGCACCTCTAAGTCAGTAGCCATGGGGCTAACCCTGAAAATTATGGATTCCTCCCCTCCCGGTTGGGCATGAGTTGCTGCCCCATGTAGAGGAGTTCAGATATCTCAGGATCTTGTTTACAAGTGAGAGTTTAATGCAGCATGAGATCAATGGGTGGACTGGTGCAGCTTCAGCAGTAGTGTATGTGTTGTACCAGATTGTTGTGGTGAAGAGGGAGCTGAAAAAGCAAAGCTTTTCATTTACCAGTTTATCTACATTTCAGCCCTCAGCTATGGCCATGGTCATGAGCGTTGGGTAGTGACCAAGGGCCTCATTCATTAATATGCGCGTAGAAATATATTTACTCTGCACAAAAAAGTGCACATGCATAATCACTGTCATATTTATGACACGTGCACTGGCTGACTTTGTTCTTATCATTGTACCTATGTTAGAGAATCCAAACCATTTCTAATTGACAGCAGCATGCCCGCTATCTGCAATCAGCATACTGCCACAGCCCCATTTCTCTATATAAAGGAAATACATTTGCCCAGAGGAGTATCATGGAGAAAGTGGTAAAGTTGTTTTGACACACATATTAAGGCCCTGACACACAAGTGTTGGGCCATCAGTGAGCGTCTGTGACAGTCAGAAACTGCTGATCATCCGTTCATCACTCTCCTCAAACACTCTGTTCAAGCATGTCGGTCTCTGATGACTAAAGGCACAGCCTGTAATATCTTCCAGCAAGGTTAGATATGACATCTTAACACCTGCTTGGAGGTAAATCAGAATCTGTTATATACCCTGGATGCCTATTAATAGGCTACCAATTAATTAGTTGGCTATTAACATATACGCAATTTCTATAAGATAAAAAAACTGGGACACTCTGTTTTTATAGTTGGATTTTTGAAAAAATAATTGATGAGGATGAAAGGGTGACAATTTCATAGTTATTGAATACATTTGACCAATACAGTAGTGAATTAATGGTTTTAAATGTTGTCTATAAAAGCCTTTTCAAACAATTATGCTTTTAATATGCTATGCATTTAGTTAAATGGTGTGTGTTTAAATTTTCACCCAGGCCTTCATCATATGTGCATACATACGCATGATCTGAGGTACTTCTAATAAATTCAGGTATGAAAATAATGATGAATCCCAGATTTCTACTAAAACATTGGTATGCACAGTTTAAGCACAGATCTGTGCATACACACTATCTGTAAATGAGGCCCCAAAGGAATAACACTGTGAATACAAGAGGCCATTTAACTGATAAGAGACCCCAGGGTAGGCCCAGAACAACCAGCCAATGACCCTTTCCCTACTTCCTACCCCCTACTTCCTTGGTTTCAGCTACACACCTGTAAAGCTTCATGAATGTATCTTGCATGATTGCGATGCAATCGCGTTGACAAAATCTGTCCACTGACAGACAGACAGACAATAAATCTAATCAAATCTTTATATATTTTTCCCAAGAACAAAATCTCAGAAACATAGACGGCCTGTCAGCTGAGCAGTATTTGACTTCTTAATATAAAATGAAACCTCAGAACATTATGTCACCAGAGCATATGATTTCATCTGACTTGTTTTCAAGTAACCTATACAGTTTGTTCCTCTATGTACTGCACTACACTGTTTATAGATGGATGACAAAGTCTCTCTTATCTTATCACTTCTGATGACCATGAATGTCTGCACACATTTCAACTTATCTGTACAAGATATGTATACAATAACTGATATATCATAGTACAACAAGTTCAGATCGAGTTTGCACGTCATGTGATTAGTCTGCTGAGTTTATATCTCTTTGTATTTAGCTTCTATTTCTAAGCAAAGCAGAGCTAAAGGCACAGATATTACAGCTGTGCCTTCATCAGTGTGTAAACAGTACCTCACACCAGGTTGGACTTTTTTTCTCATCCTACCAACATATTCAACACAAAAGGACTACTGACTGGGCTCAGGAATATACTACTCTAAGAAACAACCATCATAGCAAAGAATTAACTTATTTCACCTAATCTGCATATTGTGTAAAACAAAAAGATAGGTTTTTTTGTAGTACAAATTGCAGCTTTTATCCCAAGTACAATTTACATGAATACTTAGAAGGATATTTACCATCCTTTGATTCAGGTATCATTTAGTTTTCAGTGATTTCAAGTAAACATGATGTGTGTTATCAATATAAAATATAAATATAAAATAACTGAAATAAACAACAGTCATACCAAATTTGTTATCTTTCAAGACAACAGTGGATAGATAGCTTGTTCTTGTTCTCTCTGACTCCCAAAAATAAATAAATGTAATTCAAATTTATTTATTTTTTTCAGTTTGTACATAATGAAGGCAACACTTCTGGTTTTGTTCCCATTTTTTTCACAGGCTTATGTTAAGGATCCATACACCATCCATCCACCTGGCAAGTGTGGTATATTAAGATGTTGATTAAACAGCATCATTACACACAGGTGTGCCTTGGGATGATCACAATAAAAGGTCACATTAAAATGTGTAGTTTGATTGCAACACAATGCTACAGATGTCACACTCTTTGAAGGAGTGTGCCATTATCATGCTGACTGCAGGGATGTTCGCCAGAGCTTGTTGCCTGTGAACTAAATGTTCATTTCAATACATGTTCCTTTTAAATACCATAAGACGTCTCCAGCGTTGTTTCCCTGAACTTGGCAGTACATCTAACTGGCCACACAACCGCAGACCACATAGCCACACCAGCTCAGGACCTCCACATCCAGTGTCCTCACCTATAAGATCGTCCGAGACCAGCCGTCCGGGCAGCTAATGGTTGATTTGCACAACCGAAGAATTTCTACACAAACCGTCAGAAACTGTCTCAAGGAAGCTCATCTCCATGCTCATCATCCTCACCAGGGTCTTGACCTGACAGCAGTTTGTCCTTGTAACTGACTTGTGTGATTGTGACGATGATTGGATGTGCTGCCAAATTCAGGGAAACAATATTGGAGATGTCTTATAGTGAAATTAATATTCAGTTCACAGGCAGCAGCTCTGGTGGCCATTCTTGTAGTCAGCATGCCAGTGGGGCACTCCCTCAAAATATGATAAATCTTGAGCATTGTGGTGTGTGATCAAATGGACTGCACTTGTGTAGTGCTGTTCAAGTCATCTGACCACTCAAAGCTTTAACACTACATGTCGCACAAACATTCACGTACTAGTGGCCAAGGCTACCATACCTGGTGTCACCTGTTACTCAGTAACCTTTCACATGCACTCACACACCGATGGAACAGCGGAGATCTAACAGTCTTAGATCTCTAACATAAACCTGTGAAAAATGGGAGAAAAAACAAAAGTGTTTAAATTTTTGTTCAGTATAAAATAAATGGTGTTTACAAAGAACTGCTGTTATAGCTCATGATTTGGCTCAAGATGTGCTCTAGGCTTACTGACATGTGACAGGAGGAGCAATCATTTGCTGGGTTTACACCTTATATGATTAGATTTTCCAGCTGAGCATTGAATGTCCACAGCAGCAGATGGGAGTTTTCCTTAATTTGATCAACTGAATTTGATAGTCATAAAACACCTTCACTATGAAATGGTGTAATGTATTTCTGACTTTGAACATTATACAACCTTAGGGAGGAGTTGTATTTAGGGTTGTTAAAGAGCTCAATAGGAAATCTGTGTCTGCTGCATCTGTGTCTGTCTCCTCCAGAATGACCTGAATGACCCGAACTAACTGATTAGTGTCCCTGCCTCCCCTGACACTGTGTGATACTTTAAATTAGGACCCATGGCAAACATGAACTCAAATGGGGTGCTTTTGACTAAGGTCCCTCAGGAATCCATCACATTGGTACCTTCAAAAAGCATTAATTAAAAAAAAACAAACATTATTTGAAGTCATTACAAACAAATGGACTGACAAAGTCCTAATAAATTGGAATGATAGAACAGAGCACCTAACTGGGGCGTCGGTAGCGTAGTGGATAGTGCTGGCGCCCCATGTATAGAGGCAATGCCTCGCTGCAGCGGTCACAGGTTTGATTCCGGCTTGCAACCCGTTGCTGCATGTCAACCCCCACTCTATCTCTCTCTCTCTCTCTATTTCACTCTGTCCTGTTCATTAAAGGCAAAAAGCCCCAAAAAATAATCTTTAAAGCAGCTGTGCAGAACTTTTTACCATTAATAAAACTGTCCCTAGTTCGTATCACCCCCCCTTGAAGATCCGCATATTTATTTGAACCCAACAGCGACAAAAAAGCCTTTCTCTATGGCTATTTAGCGTAGCCTCGCGCGGGTCGGACGGACAGCGGAAGTCAGCAAACCGGTATACGGCACCCGAGGCGGAAGTGATTCTGCTTGCCCGCAGCGGCCCACAGTCATTAAACCACAAAAGAAGAAGGAGCCGGTTTACAGAGAGTGTTCTCCAAGTAAGCAGTACGCAACGGGCAGAACACATAACAGTTTTACCAGAGATGTATGTAGGACTTGGTTGTACTTTTGATGTCATGGCAGATAACGAAGGAGCACCATCTAAAAGAAAAAGAACAGAAGAAGGCTATACAGGACAGTGATAGGGCTCGTGTAAACCTCAGTCGGGCATTCACCAAGTGGAGAGAGCTGAGAGAATTGAAAGGTTTGAAAACTGATCCCGAGTTGGCCCTTTTCCTAATCTTGTTAGACGCAACTTGTTAGACGTTGTTTCACTTCAATATGACGACATGGAAGTTATAAGCAAGCTAAATGTAGCTGATGTGAACCGCTTTTGTCTAATACAACAAACGCCACAAAATTCTGTGACCATGAACACGAATATACAGCAGGCAGTTGTCCTCAGTTTATAAGAAATTCAGAGCTACACCAGAACATTTATGAACAGGTCTTACTTTACTGCTAACTTGTGTAACGTTAGAATGTGTCCACTAATTACTTGGACTGACCTGACGTTAGTAGCATTAGCTTTGCAAGCGAAGGCCACAGGTAACAGCTTTGCTGTGTTAGAATTAGATCAAAACAGAAACACGACAGGAGAATTTACTGAGTCATTTTGCGGTTTCCACTAATTACTTGGACTGACCTGACATTAGTTAATCCTCTCGCCCTCCAAAACAAATGCATGCGGTAATTACCAGTTGCAGTCGAGATTTTACGACACTAGGCTGTGGGTGTCATACCGCTTCGACCAAAGGGGCGCTATAATCAACGAAAACGAAAAGATTCGTACAGCTGCTTTAAAGAACAAAAAAAAAAAAAAAGAATAGAGCACCTAAGAGATATGATAAAAAGTATACCTCTTGGTTTGGCGGGGTCTCCAGTCGGTAGCATGACAGTTTTTGAAACTCTACACAGCAGATTATGGTTCTACTACTGATTGCACTATAGCTCAGCAGTTACAGCGATGGGGCTGCCCCATGTACTACGTATGACAACACTGGGTTTATTGGCATTGTGGGAATGAACTCTTAAGCTGCTAATATTTACCCATATTTGGCAGGTATGAATGACCTGAGTGCATTCTGCTTTTTTAGTGGGGATAACGTCAGATCACAATTTTGAGAGCTGACTTGTATTGAGAACATTACCTTGCATTCAACTACAAACCACTATTAATCTTTCTTCTTAACTTAACTGTTGTTTTTCAGTTAAAAGGCAGAGAAGATAAAAATTACATGATCAATCTTTAAGGCTGACACAGCCCACTACACTGCAGCAGCAGCTTCAGTGTACCAACTGTGTCTGCACACGGTTCAGGCACAATACTGAGCGTAAGAACCCCTTTCATAAGCACTCTAGCTACACATGTTAAAGAAGAGAACATTGACTTAAAGCATAAAAATACACTTTGGGTTGCATTCAATCCCTAACAGTGTGAGAACAACACAAGCTGTCACGCTGCCTGTATTGATTCATTTAGAAATGTATCTGTTGAGTGTTCAAGTTAACATAGTGTGTGCTCACCTGGCCAGTAGTACATGAAGACATTCTTTCCATGTCTCTGCAGGGTGACCCATAGTGGTTCTGATCCATCCCACCAAAGAGGCAGTCGACTGTCGGGGTTGGTCCCAATCAGGAATTCCTTCTTTGAGGCTTCATCCCACATGTAGTTTCCAGTCATGTGATGAATGTCACAGTGACGGCCTGACACAACAAAAAATGACATAGTCTGAGTGCCTACAGCTGTTATTGGGTGTGAATGCTATCCGTGTTACACATAGGAGTAATACCTACAGTATGATCTTCTAAATATTTATTATTATTACCACATCACATTTGTTGGCACTTAACTAGTTCCACATTTTTGCACAGGTACAGGCTAAAGTTGCCTGAACAGCAGCCCATTTACCCTCATTGGCTGAGCTGCCCCTCTGGAGGAAAAATAATAATTGTTAATTATTGCTGCTATTGTGGCATAAATTAGAGTAGCCCAAAATACCCTAAGTTAGACCAAATTGTGGGAAAATGAAAATAAAGAAATGTTACAGAACTTGACATTGACCCTTTGAACTCTGCAATAAAAATGGTCCGCCAGGGACTACGTTAGTATTTTTGCTTATTGTGAGTAAGTAGTAGTATTTTTAAATTCTTTTTATCTCTAAAATCTTTACAAACTGAGCTAAAAAGGTATGTAATCAGTAAACGATAATAATCAATAAAAGTACTGAAGGTGTATCATTAAAAAAAACCCTGTTTTTATCAGATTATATTTCATATTTCTTAACACTCCATAAGTTATTTGAACTATGTACATTATTTAGTTTTTGAGATATGTTCATTTTTATGAGCAGAGTGCAAAGGCGTTTTGATGGGTTCATCATTCATTAATCTCGGGCCACCAAGAGTTTTTCCATCACACGTAACGCATTGCAATGACGTCATTGCAGACGTACGACGTGATGACACATAACACACAATCCTTAGCTTTCTGCTGCAAAAAGAATTAATGTTCTAGCAATTATGATTTTTATTTTACATGGATATATAAAGGATTATGCAAATAACAATCTCCCACTGCATTGGCCTTTTGCTAAGTCCCACCCCTTTGTAATGGTCTGACAAGCTGTCGGAGTAAGCAGTACAGTACAGCCCACGCTGTAACTAACTGCACTTCCTGAAGAAATTTTATCATATTTTTGGAAAACTTAAATAGTGATTCCAGAGAGAAGCAGACAGAGGGGTCTACAAAATGTGCTTGAAGGATATATCCAGGATGTCAAACTGACTCAGCAGCAAAAAAGGTTTAAAAGACAAACGTACTTAGAAGCTAAAGCCAAACTATAGGCTACAGATCACAGAGTAAAAGTGAACCACCACATCACTGCTGATCACAACAGAAGACAATGAAAATAAAGGGAAACATCACCGATATTGAAACAGTTGTGTGGTATTGCAGTGTGTGCAGATAAACGATGTTTGGCTTCGCCCCCGTGCTGCTGCCATCATCCGGACCTCCACCGCCAGACAGGCAGGAATCTCCGGGGGAAGACAAGCAACGTTCATCTGCACACAATGCGATGACACCAGTTTCAATGGTTTCTGTAGCAGGGTAGGTCTTTTTTATCCGTGTTACATTCATTAATAAGCAAAAGCAGCTTGTGTATACATTCAGTAGGCTACATCTTCAGTAGCTAGCTAACTAACTAACCTTAGACTTTTCAGGCTTTGATTTTAGTTTTGGAACAGGGAAGAAACGTATATCTTTTTCCAGTGAAAACGACTGCATTAGAGTCAATGGAGTGAATGGTCAATGGTCTGAGCCGGCTCCATACTATGCTATGATTGGCCAGTCTGCGTCCGGGGGCAGGACTTAGCAAAGGGTCAGTCCCTGGGGGGAATTTCTGCTGGCTATGGCAAAATACTACGTTTGCACCGCATGTAAGTTAAAATACGGTAATGACAGTATGACAAGGAAGACACAAGTCTTAGCTTTCTGCTGCAAAAAGAACAAAACCTCCAGCTATTACAGGTTTTATTTTGGATTGATGTGTATATTGTAGTGTAAAGAGTTAATCCCTAATCAAGTAAAAGTGTTATACCGCATAAGTTGATTAAGAAACAAAAGCCACATAACCATCATATAACCATGTTTTATGTATAAGGACCTATAAAGCCAATTGAAATGCATCTATATGTGTTAAAGCATTGTTATACATGTCAAAGTATTCACAATACGGAGTCATGAGCTGATATTGTATCCACACTAAAGAACACACATATAACCTATCATGTTCTGTATAATGATAACACACACACACACATTCAAATGTTTGTATTACCTAATGCACATTAAAGGTTCATACTACATGAGAGCACAAGGGGCTGTATAAAGAAAGTCCCTAAGATTCACATGTTTTTTAAAAATAAAGTGAAAGCGAATCCAGAGCTAAGGGTGGGAGATTTGGGAAATTCCAGGCTCAAAATGAAAGTAATACACCATTAAAAACGGGCCTGCTCATGATTGGACAAAAAGAAAAAGGTTGCCACCAATAGATTTGGATTAAAGTGGGATGGATTAGCAGAAAGAGGTGGAGACTCTACCCAGTCTCCACCAGCATAAAAGCAGACGTGCTGAGAAGCGAGTTTCAGTCCAGCTCCGGGGCTTGACTCAATGAGTTGTATGTGTTGAAGTTTGTGAACACATTAAACTCGATTGCATCGGACTCTGCCTGTCTCCAGTGTTTCTTTGAGTATTACTTAGCTGAATCCAAGGTATCAGATCGACATCAGAGGACAACTGAGAAGCAATGTTGAGGACAAGGTCGGGAGCCTCCAGGCCCAATCCCAGGCACCGATTTCAGCCACTTCAATATATACAGTGGAATGGAAACAGCGATCTATTTCACTTGCACGGCACATATGGTAGGGTAACAAAAGGTCATTAGGTAATCAAATCAAATCAAATCAAATCAAATAAAACTTTATTTGTATAGCACTTTTCATGCATTAAAAATTTTGTAACAGGGAGGGGAAGACAGAAGCTTTAGCTTTCTGCTGCTAAAAGAATAAGTTCTAGCAGTTATGATTCGTATTTTAGATCTATTTAAACAGAACCAGGCAAACAATGTTTTTAAAGGATGCCCTATGATCCCTGTCATGTGATGCTATAGCATTGTTGTTGACCAGCCTTTGAGGGCTCTGGTGGGGTGGAGTGCGTGTGCACTGTTAATTTCAAGAATAAGAAGAATAAGATGTATAAGCGCACATTCTTTTTTTAAAATATGCTTCTTGCAATCTCCTAAGATTAATTCAGTTTTATTTTATTCAAAGGGTTTTCTCACAGCAGGTTTGATAAGGACAAACACCATTAACTTATGATTATCACAATATTAACTTTATTTACATAAAGGAACAGGACAGGCTACTCCTCCCAAAACTTTAACAAATGGAATGCCATTATACAATACTGTTATTGTCCAAAATGTGAAAAATACCGTGACAATAATTTCAGGTCATATTGTCCATCTCTAGTAGGAACTGGTGGGCTTGAAGCTGCCACAGTGCCACATACAGGGAAAGGGCAGTCAGAGAGTAATGAGAGACGGACTAACACATTGTTGGTTTAGATAAGGGGAGGTGTGTGTGTGTATATGTGTGTGTGTGTGTGTGTGTGTGTGTGTGTGTCTCCAGCCAGTGGTTCTTTCAATGGGAGAAAGTGTTCTATCAAAACACACAAATCAGCACATCATCAGGGGGCAGGCTCCAAAACTCACATCCCGTTGGCCAGGGCAGACTGTTGTTTATATAGGGCTTAGGAACATGGGGGACTACAACACACACAGACACACACATGCACGCACGCTATGTTTTGCCCAAAGAGTTGTGTGTCACATTTCTGTTTTGTCCTTTTCATCAAGTCATATCTTCTGACAAACATGAGGCCAATCCCATTTCTGTCTTAATCAATTTTTTAATTTCACAAAATACCCACATGCTTCTCTCCATTCACCAATAACCTATTCGGATAATACATCTCAGGAGAATTACTCCAATAATATAAATATAAAATAAACAATAATTTGTGTTGTTCAGAAAGCTCAGGTTGGGTTGGTGAGAGTACAGTGTGGGGTGGGCTTTGATGTAGTCACATACAGTACGTATTTATTGCAACCCTAACCTACACAAAAATATGAAAATGTTTATCACATTTTGTGTCATGTTTTAAAAGAAAGAATATATTGAAATTGTTAGATATTAGCCCCTTTTCCACCAACATTTCCAGGAGCTAATTAGTAACAATTCACTATCAGCTGAACTAGCATGCTGTCCTTGTGTAAGATATAACGTTAGTGACGTTTAATGTCACTTACAGTAACGAGTGTAATTGCCATCAACTCGAGTCATTTTCAAGTTATCTTCACTTCGTTTCCACCGCTGCCGCTCGACTGTTGAACACTTACCGTGTCGCATCGGTGTGTGTGTGTAGATACTGTGAGCGCTTATCAATAGGCTACTACGGTCTTTGATAATTTAGCTCTGGGACTAATTTAGTACCGGTTTTCGGTACCCATCCTTAATCAAAACACAAACGAAGTGAAGCTTGTAGAACTTAATAAAGCTTGCGGCGGCTGCCCGTACCAGGAAGTGTGGAATGCTGCAAGTGTGTGCTCCACCGATCAGTGTTCTTCGGCAAACAGCTGAACCCCCCTACTAGGTACTTTTTCCAGGGTAAATTTGGGGTTGAGGGAAAGTTTTTTACCCAGGTAATTTCGGTGGAAACGCACAGAGGTTTGTCAAAATTCCAGGTACTTGATAAAAGTTCCTGCGGTGGAAAAGGGGCTTATGTTTTTGTTACGTTTTTAATTATCTTTCATAAAAAATGAGACAGCACAAATAAAATTATATCATATGAAAACATAACATTGCTAAAATATGAATTAATGTATATTACTCAGGTATTAAGTTACTTTAGTAAAATGTTCTAAGTGCAGAGCAAGTACATAGAGACTTCTGCTGGCCAAACTGTCTTACTGTCAGTTCAAACTTGTGCTAACTTGAATGGGGAAAAATAATTCAATCGTGCGGCTCTTCTCAATCTTCCAAATGTTATCAGACCAAAGTCAGCAAATTTTTGTTGTCTACTTATCAACTCCCTGATCTTAACAAAATATATAGTAACTTAAACCACCACTCATTTTAGAAGGACCACCACCAGAAAATGTGGTCTTTGTTTAAATTATCATACCATTAATGGACCATGAATCATAGTTGTTTGTTTCTGGCTGCCAATGTTAGGTAGCATAGCTAGCACGCTAGCTAAGTTAGGTGAAAAGTTGTCTATTTCCATCTTAAAATGCAGATTAAAAATTTTGCCATCTGTTGATACTTTGCCGAGGGTTAATGTTAGAATCAATAGTCCAGAGGGACAAGTCCACCTGTCCAGAAGACAGGCCATGAAACCCTGGGACAAAAAACAAACAAAGTCCATGGCTCTACATCCAGGGGTGTGTGGACACTGGAGAAAAGTCAATGGAACCGCCAATGTCCCACCCTCCCACTAATTCTTCTAACGGAGGAGAAGAGCACAGCCTGGGTCAGTGGGGTTTGCTGGAGGCTGCTTAGGGGCTTAGAGCGAGGCCACTTGTCATATTTTTCAACAGAAGTTTTGAGCCCCTGTCCTCTCTCCGGACAGGTGGACATGTACTTCTGGACCATCCATTTTAGCAGGGCTGCCCCTGACCAAATTGGGGCCCTAAGCGAAATTTTATTTGGAGGCTCCCATCCCAAATGTATCATAGGTACAAAATGAGCATACAACAACTTGCCATTTAACTTGACAGCCTTTACTGCCAATAACAAATGTACTGTAGATACAGTAGTTTGGCTGTATGAGTCAAATAAAAACTTCAATCTGAAATAAATAAATAAATATTAAATAAAAATAACTTCAAACTGAAATAAATAAATAAACAAATCTGAGTCACAAATAGCCATCAATTACTCATCAAAAGAAATTAACTTCCACCACCTCAATCCCCCACCCTTGATTAAACACTGAAAACAGAAATAAAATACAGACATTCTTTTCTATTTTCATCTTATTTAGCTATATTTCTCCCTCTCCCCTCTCTGGGATTATCCGACCTCCCGGCCCCACACATACCCCTGAGGCTTGGGTCTCCCCCTCCGTGGAGCCCGCCCTCCCGTCCCCGCACACACTCCTGAGGCTCTTTTGGACGACATGTCGACAACTCTTCACCTGCTGCAGCTCTGCAAGTGCCTGCCAGCGCACCCCTCTGATTGTTCAGATGTCGAGTGCTGTCAATCATTGCAGCGACGCATGGGCGGTCAGGTCTCTTCTCTCCTTCCTCGAGCTGATTCTATGCGCACCTCATGGTAGTGCATGTGCGCATCCATTGCGCATATGCGCAAATGCGTCCCCTCGCGCAAAATATGGCCCCCCATGGAAGATGAGGCCCTACGCACAGCACGTGTTCTGCGTTTAGGGAAGGGCGGCCCTGCATTTTAGTACTAATCCCAGTCAAGTAAGTCAGCAACATTTTTAAATCAAATTTTAAGGTGGAAATAGTCAACTTTTCAGCTAGCTAATGCAGGCAGCCATAAATAAGTATCTGTGATCCACTGACTATTGTTAGTTGTTATACTCTGTAATGATTCATGATAAAGGAGTTGATAAGTAGACAACATTAAGCTAGTAAGCTAGTGCACTAGCCAGTGGAAAATTGTAATACTTACACATTAAACAAGCAATTGCCAATGCAAGGCTAACACTATTTTTACAACAACAATCTTAAATATATATTAAGCTACCTTTGTTTATACAATATAAAGCTGAGGGTCTGCGCATGCACACGTCTAAAACAGTTGTAATGAAACTCATGCATGCACATGTCTAAAGAGGTGGCTCTGAAACTCTCATATGCACAGGTGTGAAACGGTGGCCTTGAGGTATTCTTGAGATATCAGGTTCACAAGAATGAGACAGACAAGGTCACAGTGACCTTGACCTTTAATCACCAAAATCTAATCAATTCATCATTGAGTTCAAGGTAGCGTTTGTGCCAAATTTGAGGAAACTCCCTCAAGGTATTCTTGAGATACTGCATTCACAAGAATTAGATGGATGCAAGGTCATGGCAATTGTGACCTTAGACCCATGACCACCAAAATGTAATCAGTTCATCCTTTAGTCCAAGTGAACATTCATGCAAAATTTTGAAATAATTCCTTAAAGGTATTCTTGAGATATCATATTCACAAAAATGGGACAGAGAGGACATACGGATGTATGGACATACAGACGTACGGACAACCCAGAAACATAATACCAAGGCTGCCACTGGTGCAGAGGCATAAAAAGTGGCCTCTCAAGCAGAGGCGAGCACACAGACTTACCAATTAAAAACAACAGACTTAAGTTAGTTAATAATACCCAACTGGCCTCGCATTTTACAGTCTGCACTGAGCTGAAGTTTGTTTAAGGTTGGGTATTCCCCAGCTGGACTATTATTAATACAACAGGTCTGTTTACATTAGTGACTGATAAGAGACGGCTGTGCATCTGGGGTAGGGGTTCAAAGCTGATGCACATGTGATGACTCTTGTGGCACAATGCGCTTAAGCTCTGGACACATGATGTTAAGAATACACCTCTAAAAAGAAGATGTGATTTGTTGGCACAGATTACAAAATGGTGGAAGAGAGAGAAAATAGTGAGGGGCGAAGAGGGGAGACAGGCCAGAGAAAATGATAGATAGCGCTCAAAGTTTGGGATCATTTCAAGCTGAAATAAAACAAAAAAACTGCACAGTGCATGTACTGTAAAACCAAACTAGCTTACCACAATAGCATGATGCAAGTACTTAAGCATCTCAACAGAAAGCATCCAGTCCACAAGTGGATAAAGTAACATTAACATTAACATTAGCATTTAGCATAAATCAATATGATTGCTAGTTGAGATAAAGGCTCTTATGGAATGTACTTTAATTAGCTAATTATGCCAATTTTCAGCCAGCTCTGTGCTTTTGGAACATGGAATGTCACATTAAATGTGAATGACCAACACTCCTGGTCGCCGCTAACCTGCCAACAAAAGTCCGTTGGACGACTTGAACCCCGAGGACCTCCGCTGGCTGATGAGCGGGAGCTCCAGGCAGCACTAAAGGTGCTGACACACCAAACCGACATCAAAGAACTAGCGGCGACGAAAGCCAACTGTTGCATCGTCTAAGTCGCCTCACGTCACCCTGTGTCAGTTGGATTTGAACACACTACAAAGACTACATCCAATGGCCAAGTAGCACGTACGTTCTGCGCCTGCGTGAGAGGAAATAACGCATAAAGGGAAACCGGAAGTCCGAGGAATGCATGAGATAAACAAAGTAGCGGAGTGAGAGAGTGGTACATGCTGTCAGCCAAGGGGTTTCCTATCTGTGCAGTCGAGCACCACAGCACCTCCACGAACTATTACATCCAGATGTTCCTGGTGTTTTCTCCACAGGCTTGTTAGACTGCCCAACAAGCCCACTGCTTCTTCCCACTTTAACCTGAATAACAATCCGGGGCTCTGTGCTCTGGTTGGATCCAAACGGAGGGCTGCGGTTAGCTGAGAGGCTAGTGGAGGCTAATTGGCTGTGCTTCCCTCTAGTCATGCTGCGGCTAACACTCCCAGCTAGCTCTGGTTTGTTATTCAGGTTAAAGTAGGGAAGAAGCATCGGGTCTGTCAGGCAGCTGAGTGAAGTGGAGACAAGGAGGAAGCACCGGTTAGCCCCAGTTTCACTACAGGCAGATTCACCTGCTACAGGGACGAGGAAATAAAACCTGAACAGCCAATCAGAGCAATCTCTCTCACAGACAAGCTCTGCCGCCGATTCAACATGCTCAATCGGCCAAAAAGCTGCCGACACCAAAGTGTCGATGGTGCGGGACACACCGCAAAAACTAGGGCGACAGACGCTCACCGACCGCCCGACTTTGACCGACGGCCAACTGTCGGCTTGTTTTGTTAGGGCCTTTAGGGAAGCCAAACACTGTTTATCTGCACAAACTGCTTACACTGCAGTGACACAGAGCTGATTAAAAATTGGCAGAGTTTTCCCTTTAACAACCTAAATCAACATGGTGGCTGGTTAGGCTTTCAGTAACTGTCTGCAGCATTTTATTGCCTGTGTTTATTTTTGTTGAAAAAATGTGTGTGTGTGTGTGTGTGTGTGTGTGTGTGTGTGTGTGTGTGTGTGTGTCAGAGAGAGAGAAAGACAAAGGCAGGTGTGTGAAACAAAGGGCCATTTGGCCTACAAAACAAAATGGCTGACAACAAAGAACTACAAGATGGCCTCCTTGTTGCTGGAAAGTTAGTTGCAAACCTTGTGTTTGGCAGACTAACATCTCTGGTCTCCAGATTATGCTCCTGCTGTGAGCAAGGGCAAGTTGTGCTCCAGGAGAAACAGAACAAAAGTCTTGGTCAACACGGCATCTCGGCCAGTCAAGATGCAGCGAGGGTCGGTGTTCGTTCTTTTTTTTTTTTTTTTTTCAATTGGGCCGGTGTTCAGTGAGAGTGGACGGAGAACGTCAGAACGGCACCCGAGGTTGAGACAACGGCTCCATGGAGCTCAGCAGCTGCGTCTGTCTACGCATACATCTCCAACAATAGCGATTGCTCTAAGACTGCAAGGAAAGCTCAGCTTCCCCTAAAATGTCAAAAAATAAGTGGTCAAATATGTACTGTTGTGTTTTCATGTCATTGACTAAATATGCGCTAGAACGTGTTCAACTTTTGGTCAGAATCAGCTGCTTATCACAGGCCACTGACGCGACTTTCTTCTCATTCATTCCCATAGCGTCACAGTGCATTAAACAGTGGAGGCTCAGCGTCCAAAGACTTCCATGGGGAAGCATAGAGCGGGTTGTTCCACTGCAGTGAAACTAGACAGTCATTGGATAAATGCTCGGTTTTGTCCCACCCATCGGACGCTCAGCATCTCTGGGGGTCTATGGGGCAGTGGGCTGGCCTCGGCTGGCCTGGACGCTGTGCTTCTGCATGATGATTGGATGATCTGTCTGAGGCTGAATCCCTTTTTGATTGACAGCGAAATGAGTGAATCAGCGATCTTGAAATATAAACCACGACCGGAGCATTTTTCAAGTTTCATTCCATTCTTCCGAGTTGATCTGGAGACTTTTCCAATCCTCTTAGTGACTTTTTCCTTTGTTAAAAACGACTAGAGACAAATCTAGCATCTTTTTCTGGTGTTATTGGAGACTGTACTCGTGTTTGGAGACTCTGACTTCTGTCGCTCTGCAGTTACTGTCCCCAACGAGCAGCGGGTGCTGCTGTGAGCCCCTCCACCGTCCCAAAGCACTCACAGGCGGTCACACTAGCCTCGCGCAGCAGCCCCAGCTAGCGAGCAAGCTAGCAAGCTGCACATAGAATTTACGTATAAATAAATGGACACATTTTATGATGTAGGCCGAAAATCAGCTTCCCCTCCTTGAAAGACCAGCAGCTGCCACTGAACTCCAACCACCAACGTTCAAGTTAATTAATTATCAAGTCAATGAATTGTGTGCCATTGTAACATATAACATAACATTATATAATTTAAATAATAGTATGATGCCATGCCACATATCTGGGAAACTTTGTCTTGTAGCCCCTCAGAAGCAAGATCCAGCACCAAGCACCAGCCATGAGCCCACAAGTCCAGAGTGGGCGCGACTTATGTGAACAGAATATAGATTCTGATATTGTTGAAAAGGATGTTGTGTTGTTAAGAATAATGTTGGAGATGTGCACTCATGTTGAAATAAATCTACATTGTGAGGCAACCCTTACTTGCACTGAACTGGAAATATTTCAGAATAATACACTTAATTGCATGGCTTTAGAGAACAGTGCACCATTGTAGACTTAACACATGTAAGGTTATAATAGGTTGTGATCTAAAGTGGGCCGGTCTGAGGCATGAAACTCCAGGGCTGAAAATGAGTCCCACCCCAGTCATGCCTCCAAATGTGTGTGTCGAGGCAACACACCTGAGACAAAGAGCAGCTGCCACAAGCAGGCTCATCCTCTAACCCATTCTGTTTGTTGTTGGTTATTTCCTTAAAAAATATGACTTTATTCTCGTAATATTATGACTTTTTTCTCATTAAATTACGACTTTATTCTCATAATATTATGACTTTTTCTCAGTTACAACTTTATTCTCGTAATATTACAAGTTTTTTCTCGAAATATTACGACTTTATTCTCAAAATCTCCAAAAAAAATTTTCTTCAATGTGGCCCTAATACTCCATCATAAAAACCAGATAATGACGATGGGCCACATTTTTAGCAGCGAGCAACCAATCCACTTTTTTTTTTGCATACATATAAATACAGAAGAAACAGAAACAGACTAAAAAAGAGCTACGAATGCGCAGAAGCATAATAAGCGACATTAACAGTATCTAATAACACACACTATCTCTCTACAGCATCTCCCTCTCCCCTCTCCTCCACACACACACACATGCACACACCTCACCTCCTGACATTGTCCTTATAGCCTAGGTCAGATACACAGGATATAGTTTTATACAGTCCATGGCAGCAACAGTCATGATTACAACAACAAAGTCACTATTTAAAACCCAATAATATCTCACTGGAGTATAAATATTCCTCCTGACGTCACAATACTGAGTGAAGAAAGTCACGTTATCTCAGCATGAAGACAAACATCAGTATCAGTCATTCATCCTGCTCTCTGTCCCTCCTCTACTGAGGACACTCACTCTCTGCAGGTCAGCTGACTCAGGTACATGTTCAGATAAAGTGTTAGCCTACATAGAGACAGCTTTCATTTTAGTTTGTCTTTAACACTTTGCTGTTAGCACCGCGAGCTCGATGTGCTTGTGTCGACTGCGATCATAAATCATAATAGCAGTGAATGAGAGAATCATATTTCAACAACAGAGCAGATTGAAATATTGCTTTCTGCATGCTGATCACATGTATTGATAAAGTACTGGCTTGACTGGCAGAGGTTTTATTGCAGTTACTTACAGTAACAAGCGTAGTTGTCACCAACTAGAGTAATCTTGAAGTTATATTCCCTTCATCTGCACATGGCCCTCGTGGCCCTCGTGAAATTCCTGCCCTGCCACAGTAGCACATGTGCGATCCAGCATTGTGCTGCATGTGTGGGAGACAGAGCTGCTTGATTGTGTCAGGTGAGCGTTTATTTGCTAGTTTGTGTGTGAGGTGGATCAAAGCACATTGCCATACTTCTTGGTAGTTGTAGACTATAGTGTGACATTGAGACAGCACCTGGATGCAGGCGACAGGTGTGTTTAAAAAAAAATGCAGCAACAACACAGACATTTCATATACAAGACGTGTATAACAAGGACAAAGTGTCCCTTGCCCCTTCCCTCCCTCTGCCTCTTTGTTGTTGTTTTTTTGTCATTGAAGGATTTCTATTTTAAGAACATCAACACAAAAGACAAATACATAAACACAAACAGCACAGACTAAACAATAGTGCATCTCTGCAGTGTTAATAACATTAATAAATCAAAAGTCCAGCAGCACAGCACCAAACTTAATGTCATCAGATGACCTATTCCACACAAAAAGTCTGGAAACAGCTGCTTCACTACATTCCCCAAACTACTCCTTATCTGTAAATATCTCCAGAAATCAGATTTATCTTTTAGGTTGTACTGTGCACTGAGTTCTTGAAAAGATTTAAATGTTTTATCATTAACCAGATCTGATATATTTCTTACACCACCAGATAGCCAGGAATGCCAAAAAATGACTTTTTCCCCCACTTTCGTTGTTGGGTTATTCCAAAGTGAGGAATATGCCTGCTAATATTGTGATATCTTTAACAATTTGTGAAGTTTAGTCCAAACATTCTTTGAGTGTTGTAAAACTGGATTGGTCTCTTTGCTCCCAGACTTGTTCGAAAATGGGGTATTTTGTGATAAACCTTACATAGAACTGAAGGGGGCGGTAGGTTCTTGTTCTATTTCTGTCCATCCTAGATGATAACTCTCATTTATTCTGTGTTTTGTCAATTTAGCAAACTCAAAGGAAACACTGTACAACTCTACACTGGGTAGGGAAAGCCCACCATTCCTCTGCCTCTTTGTTGACGCACTAGAGTCATTTGAAAAGCCATGGAAAATGACTTTTTAACTCCCCCCACAAAGATTTTTAATTGTTTCAAACTCCAGTGGATTTGGACCTACTTGATACTTCTATACTCATGCCATTTTCAAAAAGGGAAACAAATGACAGTCTTTGCCTTTTATTTTGATCAGTCTGTTTTTATAAAAGTGCTTGTGATATCTCAAATGTGGCTTTGACTTGCAACTGAACATGTGACCCATTTCGTAGAAAACACCACTATATATAGTATGCAATTAAAGCAGTAAAAATGTTGATTTTTATTGAAAGGAAATCCATTAGGTTATCTTTTGTATATTTACTGTTGCTCTTTGATAAAGCAAGTTTTACTTATCCGATTACTCCATTAATCAATGGATGAAATGGTAGAATACTCAATTACTAAAATAATCAATAGCTGCTGCCCAAGTCCAATCGCAGCTTTGGGGGCAGGACCATGGGAGAGCTTATCAGCCCTGACATGAGCTGATGGCTGCCATCACAGATAACCTTTTACATTTAAAGCAATGGGCCAGTTAGTAGCAGATCTATGCTGCCCTCTGCTGAAATGCAGTACACCTCCTCACTCTGTTTTCTGTGTTGTGATTAGATTTTAATGTGGTATGGCAACAGTTCATTCCATTATTAAGGACAAAGAGCTTAATATTTAGTTAACAATTTTATCATTTAATTGTGATGCAGTAACTGCATACAGACAGTGCATACAGATAAGAGTGTGTACTGGGTTTCATTTTGTCTGCCTTTGATTTGTTTTAAGCATATAAAATCATCCATACAATATAAACTGCCGAGTATTCTACTAGCAATTGTCCAGTAGCTGGATAATAAGCTGGAGCAGGGTGGGTTTTCAACAGGACATTAAGAACTGCAACGTTATAGTTTTCACAGAGACTTGGCTCGACCCCTCTACCCTAGACTCGCCCATTGTTCCAGAGGGGCTCTCCATTCACTGCCAGGAGCGGACAAAAGCATTGGGGAAGAGCAGGGGGGAGGGGTCAGGCTTCATGATCAACAAGTGGTGCTCCAATGTAGACCTAATTTCTACAGGGTGTTCTCCTGTAAAGTCCTCAACAAGCTGAGAGAGCCTATGCACTGGACAAGCTGTATGGAGTTAACGACAGGACAGAGACCTCACGGCTGGAGAGTGCTCTTATTGTGGCCAGGGATTTTAACAATATCAAATTGGAGAAAGTCCCACCCAGAAATCATCAACACATAAGCTTCGCTACGCATGGAAGTAACACTCTCAACCATGTTTACACTCCTTTCATTGATGGATATATGGCCCTCCCTCGCCCTCCCTTTGGAAAATCAGATCACTGCTCAGTTCTGCTCAAACCTGACTCGCTGATGACACAGACCATTCAGCACTGATCCGACCAATCAGACTTGGCACTATGTCATTGCTTCAGCAGGAGTGTGTTTCAAGACAACAACATAGACATACAGAGAGGTGGTCTTTGGCTACATTAGCAAATGCATCCAAGACGTCATACCAATGATTACTGTGCTGACAGTCCTGATTCAGAAACACTGGGTTTCTGGGGAAGTCCATGCTAGCACGCTTACAACACAGGTGATTCAGATGTGAACAGGAAATCCAGGTATGCGCTTCAATTTTAATTCAATTTCAATTTCAATTTTATTTAAAATCAGGCAGAGAGACCAATTCACATAGCCTCAACTCTTTTGGAAGGTTATTCAAAGTGAGAAGAGCACGTAAAAGCATTTTTTCCAAGCTCAGTCCAAGCACTTGAAACAGACAACAAAAAAGTCTTGAGATCTCAGACAGGTAGCTACAATCAAAGTACAAATGTACGGAGAGAGTTTACCCAGTATGGCTTTATAAATGAACAAATACCAGTGACCTAGCCCACAAAAGATCAAAGATGGCCAACCAGCCCTGGAATAAAGCGTATAGTGATGAGTGAGGGCTTAACAATTTGTAACAAATCGCACTGCACTATGATATGTAGTATCTAACATGTGCAAGCAATGTGCAAATGCATTCATGTACAATAGACCATTGTAATCCAAAACCACTAAAAACATAGCAGCAACCAGTCTTTTTCTGGCCTCAAAGGAGAAACAGGACTTGTTTCCTAAATAAAATCCTAACTTCAGCCTCAGCTTTTGGAGAAGATTACCAACCTGAGGTTTAAAAGACAGGGAGTCATCAAGCCAAATACCGAGATATTTGTAACAACTGACAATCTATAACTTCTTTCCCTGAGCAGAAATAATTCACAGGCTTCTTCCTAGCATTTGAGAAATGGATAACCTTAGAATTATCAGCATTTAAGATCAGCTTTAGTTGTGAAAGCTGAATCTAGATAATGTTAAAGACAGCCTGCAATTTGGCCACAGCCTCCTTGATGGTTGAGCTGGCACAATATATCACTGTGCCATCGACATAAAAACGAAAACTGTCACATCCACGTTTTGAACCATGCATGAATATGTTTGTTTACAATAACACAAATATGATGTGAGAAGCTTTAGGTGCAGCACATGTGCATGGACAGAGAAATACCAAGAACGTCAAGTTAACAATACTCCCTGCTCAGCCTTATACATCATATCTTGTGTCATACAGTCGCATGTATAATCACACCAGCTTAGAGGAGTCAAAACAATGGACAATTACTGTACCAAGTCCTCTTCTTATCTTAACCCCCAGACTCCTGGAGCCTCCTCACATGCATAAATGAAGACAGTGAAGGACTCTATTTAATTTTTATTTAACCTTTATTTAACCAGGTAAAAGACCCATTGAGATCGAGATCTCTTTTACAAGGGGGACCTGGCCAAGAGGTCAGCAGCCCACGTCACAATAAATAGCAGACAGGCAATAAACAATATGATAGAGCAGCCAATAACTAAGGTCAAAGTTTGAGGTCAAGGTTGACATTTAAAGTGCAGCAGTGGAAGTCACAATAACAATTTTAAAAACATAAGCACTGTTCCAAGGTCTCGCAATGTCTGTCAGTCAAGAGAGAGCGAAAGTTCTCCAATGGAATAAGCTCCGACATTTTTAAATCCGACTGGAGGGTATTCCACGCTGATGGGGCAGCAAATCTGAAAGCTCTTTTCCCCTGTTCAGTCCTGACACGGGGGACAATCAGGTGAATGATATCACCAGAGTGTAAGGCGTAGCAGCTTTTAGTTCTTTGCAGAAGTGTACACAAGTACGTTGGAACTAGGCCAAGAAGAGCTTTATAAATGAGAGTCAACCAGTGTATGTACCGGCGGACACTCAGAGATGGCCATCCAGACTTGGCATAGAGTTCACAGTGATGGGTGAGTCTGCTACAGCCAGTGACAAATCTCAGCGCACAGTGATAGACGGTGTTCAAGGACTGTAGACATTTAGCTGAAGCTGTCATGTACAGAACATCACCATAATCAAGCAGAGGTAAAAAAGTTGCAGAAACAAGATATTTGCAAGCTCGGAGAGAGAAGCAGGATTTGTTTCTATAATAGAAACCAATTTTAATCCTGAGCTTGGTGACCAAACTAACAATATGCACTTTGAATGAAAGCTCATGATCAATAAGAAAACCCAAGTACTTGTAATTTGAGACAAGTTCAATGGGAACACCTCGTGAGGTTAAGATTGAGGAGATGTTCCCTGGTAATTCACCAGATCTAGAAAACACCATCAGTTTGGTTTTTTGTGCATTTAAAACTAATTTAAGATTTTGCAATCAAGATTGAACAACATTAAAAGCAGATTGTAAAAACTCAAGAGCCTGCACAATTGAGGGTGACCAACAATAGATGACAGTGTCATCTGCATAAAAATGGTAAGAGGCATTTGACAGGTTATCACATATTTTGTTTATATAAATAAATAAAATAGGCCCCAAGACTGAACCTTGGGGCACACCTTTGGAGACCTCAGAAAATGACGAGGTGGAACCAGCCATCTGAACACACTGGGTTCTATCAGACAAATAATTGGCAAACCACAAGGCTGTATTTTTAGACAGGCCAATCTGATATAGCATGTTTATCAGTAAACCGTGATCTACTGTGTCAAATGCCTTTGACAAGTCAATGAAAAGTGCAACACAGTATTTCTTGCAGTCCAAAGCACAGTTAAAGTAATTCAGAACCTTAAGAGTGGCTGTGACTGTGCTGTGTTGCTTTCTGAAACCAGATTGGAAAGTTGATAAAATATTATTTGCTTCAAGAAAATCTTTGAGCTGATCACTGACCAGTCGTTCGAACACTTTGGAGAGCACACAAAGTTTGGATATCGGACGATAATTATTTACATCCGAAGGTTCCCCCCCTTTTAACAGGGGAAGAACAAAAGCTGACTTCCAGATTTTTGGAATTTTACTAGTGGTAAAACTCAAATTAAAAATGTGCGAAAGAGGCTCAGCAATGAAATTTGCAGACAATTTGAGAAAGAACGGGTCCAGTTTGTCAGGACCCGCTGCTTTTTTAGTGTCCAGTTTGGACAAAACTCTGCACATCAGAGGCAGACACAGGAGTAAAATAAAAACAATTTGCACTACTATTTGCAACCTGAGCATCCATAATTGAGACAGGCTTAACGAGTTCGGGGTTTACAGTGTCAAATAAATAACCAGCAGAAATAAAGTGTTCGTTAAACCAGTTCAACATGTCAGATTTTTCAGTCAGAGTACATGAACCATTCATCAAAAAATTTGGGAGTTCAGCCAATCAAGGTTTAGATCTCCAACCAAAACAAGTTCACTCATGTTAAACCTGGAAATAATATCTGACAGTGACGGAAGGGCTTCATTACATGCTGAGGGTGGTCTATAGCAACCCATAACTGTTATAGACTGATCCTGTGCAAAATCAAGTTTTAGGGCAAGAAGCTCAAATTGCTTGCTCAAGGACACAGAGGATAGGATAGACACGTGGTACCTATTTTTAACATAGATGGCTATACCCCCGCCTTTCCTGGGACGATCACAGCGGAAGACACGATAGCCTTTTATTAAAATGTCATTGTCTGAAATTGATTTTGTCAGCCAGGTTTCAGACAGGACAAGAATGTCAGTGTCAGTTGACTGAATCCAAATTTTTACAAAGTCTAATTTTGGGAGCAAACTTCGTATGTTTAGATGGAGAATGCCAAGGCCACATCTGGCACTGAAGTCATCAGGGGTAGCAATACAATTCAGAGTGGGGCCTGGGTTAGGCTGAACATTGCCAGACAGAAGTAGCAAAAGCAGAATGAAACATTTTCTCTTAAGATCACGAAATGATGCAGAGTCACCCTTATTTGACATGGCAAGGTCAATAAATGATGCTTCTGTGAGAAAAAAAATAGTTTTTCAAGACAAGATTACACATTGAACGAAGCAATTTAAGATAATTTAAAACTGGCCCACAAGCGGACACTGACAAATATTCAGTCAGCTCAGCAGGAGCAGAGGACCAGGTAATAGTCATTGCCTTAGGAAGGCACAGAGGTGGGCGGGGCCCCTTAGCGGGTACATTACGATGGATTACAGTTCCATGGGACCAGAGAACGAGAAATAGGGACAGTGCAAGTAATAATTTCATTGTTAATGTCTCTAGACGAGATAGTCATGCAGTTAAAGATGCTAGTAGTGTTAGGAGTGGAAGGCAGAGAGGTGAGATGCAGAGTCACCTGTGGAATCACCTGCATGTGTACGCTGAGTAGGGTGGTCTGCAGCAGGACCGCTGTGCTCTCCCACGACGCGGGCTATCAGCGGCTGACAGTAAGCAGCTAGCTTACCAGCCAGCCACCAGATGCCAACTCTCCGGGCAACCGCTAGCGGCTAACTCACCAGCTAACAGCCAGCAATCCGGGGTGTTGGAAGACGGATCCCGGTGTAGCTACAGGACCCGGCAGCTAACAGGCCAATCAACGGCTTTAGCTTCGGCATCCAGCGGAGAGTGGACACAGCTGAAGGATCCAAGAGGAAGACAGGAGCGAGCAGCAACAGATGGACACCCTGGAGCCGGTATCTGCGTCCAGTACCACGACAATGTCAGAAGCACCGGCAACAGCACCGCACCACAGCCGCGACTCACTCGCGTAGGAGACCGAGATGCAGCAGCCTGAGCAGTCGAGACACTTCGTCAACCAAGCAGACGTGCTGGTAGGGATTTCCAGCACGACAGCAGCGTAAACTCAGCAAGGCTTCACAGGTGGACCAAGAAGGTAAGAAGCCGATAGGCAGGCAGTACTTTGTTGATGATTAATTTCCTCACAGATTAGCTCGATTTAGTGTTCACATGGAGATGAGTCCAGTTAGAAACGATTAAAATAAGAATAAGAAATATCACACTCGGTGAACGTTAGTAAAAGTTCGTTAAAAGACACTGAGCCAGAGAGTAAACAACGCTAGGACGTGTGCGCGGCCATCTTGGAAATTCCAAAATTTGGACTCTGAGGCTTTTCAAAATACCAAACAACCAAATAAGAAAGCTGTGTTTCCAAAATAAGATTAGAAGTAGGGGACAAATCTCATTACAAACATAGAGTTAAAGTAACCTGTACTACAGCGCATGTAAACATGTTCTCCTGTCCAACCTGGTTTCACTGAGTCCACTGGTTACTCAAAGGGACAGTTCGCACCAAAGTCAAAAGTACATATATTTCATACATATACATATACATCTACATCTACATCTGCTAATGGAGAGGAGGCTTGTGCTCGGGACAGCACCTAATGTGAAGCGTAATGGTGTCCTCCATGATCAAAATTTTAATGTAGAGTCTACACAAATGTCAAAATGACATAAAAAAATGAGGTTCACTTGACAAATGAACTCATTCTTTGTGAGCTTGACATAATTTTTAATGTTAAGTCAGCAATTTTTGAGTTTTGAGTTAATTTGAAAACTATGGGAAAACTGTGTTCTAAATAACTCATGTTACCCACCACTCTGATTAATGTTTATATATTTTACAGTGGTTCTAATGGGTTACAGTCAATGTGGTTAAAGACATTTTGCACTATAAATTAACTAGTATACACAGTTAGTGACCTGTGTGGATATTCGAGTGTCAAACATAAGATTGTGCAGAGGTGAAATCAAGAGCACTTCCTGGTTCAGAATTAATCTCTTTGCCTTATTCTTGCAATCAAGTAACCTTAGCTCGCCACAATATATGTTTATAGTTCAATGAAATTTTAAAAATAAATTTATAAAAAGTGCTTTCAGTGTTTTAATATTCATATGATGTGACTAAATGCTTAAACAACAAAAAACAGTTATGTTAAACTGACATATAATTCCTGTCAAACAAGGGTCATGTGACACATTTATTTTGTGTCTGGTGTACTAAAAACTTTTATGTTACTGTATTTTACTAAACTAAAAATTTTGAATTCAAGTTGAAACCCTAATTTGCTCACTGAGTTATATGAGCGAATTGGGGTTTACTGTGTTGGCTGAGCTTTGATGTAAGCTGGCTCAGTGATGAGCCAGCACTAGACGCATGTTTCTTTCTGTGTAGTGATTCAGTTGGCAGGTGTAGGTTGGTAGAAAAAAAATGATTCCCACATGAAACTGCTCACAAGGTCTGTGGATTATCTTGAGTAACCGGGTCATGATTTCTGTAAAGAGACATAGCCGTTAATGTATTTTTTTGGCACTTTGAGCTTCACAAGTGGAGAAAAGGCAGGCATCTTCATGGCCTATATCTTCAACACTCAGCATTTCACACCAAAACTATCTAGATTAAAAACAGCACTACAGGTAAGAGGAAAGATCTGTATTTTTGATTTGAGGGTGAACTGTCCCTTTAAGTGCATAACCACTGAATGAGGATGACATACAGCTGGACTCCATCATCCTGTGCTGTGAGGTGACACATTGATCCTGCCAAATGTTCTGCCTCAGATGTTCACAGGACTTCACTGCACAAAGGCGCAGCTGTGTCAACAACTGTCAGACTGTGCCTGTGTCCACTCGAGTAACCCCCTCAAAAGGTTTCTCTAATACAGGCTGGACCTAAACAAACTCACAAACAGACATCCATGTATTAATGAAGGATTTTTACTTACAATCAGAGTGCCTCTGGTGCTTTACAGACTGCAAACCTATACCATGGACAACTATTTAACATAAGCTGGACTGTCATTGTTTTTAATTCTTGTCAAACTCACAATCACTTGTCATCTTCTAGGTGGGACTGACTATTGCAAATACTGGATTCCAAGTCAGCTACTTCATGTGGTATTTCTGACATGGACAGCAGAGGCCCAGCATTCATTTATTAACGCTCAGCCTTCTAGTCACTTCTGTTTGGTTCTACCAAATTATGATCTGTTTTTAAACACTATTATTTTCCTAAATCTGAATGTTACACACCTGTAGCAAGCTATAGCCAAATATAGCAAACTGTCAAACGCATCTTGTTGTTTAAGTTCAAGGTTAATTTATTGTTTTTCTACAACACAGTGTTGCACATATATATATATATATATATATATGTGTGTGTGTTGCACATATATATGTGCAACACTGTGTTGTAGAAAAACAATAAATTAACCTGATATAGATATAGATATAAAATCACTGGTATAAATGAACTTCACATGGACAGGAAGCCGGTGAAAACAAAAAAAATATATATATTTTTTTATGAATAAAACAAATGAAAAAGATCTGCAGTATATGTGTAATATTTTGACATCTAAATCAGTATTATTGACTTGCAGTTCCTTCTATTTTGAAAGTCAGTGACACAAGTTGAACCTTTGACCCTGTTGACATTTGTCACTGACACGGAGGACTCCAGCGATGAAACTTTGCAGCCCGAGGATGAGGTGGCAGCCTACATCAAGTTCAAGACACCCAAGGAAGATCCTTTTGAGGTTTTATGGTGGTGGAAGAAGCATGCTAAAATGTTTCCTAACTTTGCAGTGATTGTACAGTATATTTTTGCCATCCTGACATCAAATGCAGCCTGTGAAAGAGACTTTTCCTCTGCTGAATTTGTAATTCAAGAAGGAAGAACCCAGTTTAATGTGAGTGACTGTAGCTTGTGTGTGTTTAAACACAGTTGTGGGTCAGGTCGTGGGACGTGGGTCAGGTCGTATTAACGGGTGTGGGCGGTTGCAGCTCTGACTTAGACATGATGAAAGGTAACAGGTCAGTTCTGGTATTGAGTTTTCAAAAATGGACCTGTGCAGGACTCTGACCCAGCCTACAGCTATATAAGTCATTCTATTTACAAAGTGACTTGCTAATCATTTCTACAGATCCCAGATTGATTTTAAATGAGGTTAAGATCTTACTGTTTTGTGTGCAGCGCATGTATTTCGGGTATTTCCCCATTCCCGATGACATCACTACAGGAAAATTACTTCACCTAATGTAATCAAACAAACACAAAAAACTGAGCAGAGAACTGCACAATGCAGTTTTGTTGGATTCTGCAAATAAACATTTTTTATGAAAATAACTTTTTTTCGTATTTGCTGAAACTGTCACTATATCCACACAGTATTACATGAGACATAAAAAAATCATGTATCCCATTCTCCTCGTAGTGCCCTGGACAACTCAAGGGCACCTTCTATTATTGTTCGCAGCAACAAGGACATTCTGGGCCTCTGCTGTTCCAAAACATTTATCCATTATCTGTCCTTTGGCAACCTGAGGCCTAGGGAAAGAATAACTATCCCATGTACAATAGCTCCAGTGTCAAAGCAAAGATTAGCTAATAGGGTGACAGGAAGAATCTCCAATCCCACAAATCTCATTCAAATTCCCTGTAAGCAAAGTATCACAGGCCCTGCTGCAAAAAATTTAAAACTATATGTATTTAATATCAGTCATTATTAATCAATGATTTTATAACCTCTATAAGCGTGATCTTATGTTAACTGGGATTTGGTTGGACATCAAAATTGGAAATGCTGCTCTTATTAAATCCACTCCATCAAATTTTAAAATGGAAATAAAGTTCTCGCCATTTATCTTATACATTGTGATTTACAGGCCACCTAAATACTCTAATACCGCCACAGAACTTTCTGCCATGCTTGACAAATTTCAGAATCAGAATCAGAAAAGCTTTATTGTCTGTCGTGACAGAAAATCGTCTTAGACGTTGCTCATACAACAAACAAAACAACACAACACGACACAACACAGAAACACACAATTCCTAAAAACCTAGTGAGATAAAAGAATACTGAGGCATAAATAATTTATACAGAGTTTAAGAAAAACTCTAAAATGTGCAATGTGGTAAAGTGCATGTGCTGGGGGTCATTTTTGAGCTATTGTTTGTTTAAAATGTTTATGGCAGTGGGGATAAAAGAGTTGCGGTAAGTGTTTTTCTTGGATAGGGGGACTTTATAGCGGCGACCTGATGGTAGGAGCTGGAAGGACTTGTGCAGGGAGGTGAGTGGGATCTGCTGTGATGAGGTTGGCTTTCCGTGTGACTGCTTGGGTATGAAGTTCTGATAGTGGAGTCTGAGTTTTGCCAGTTATTTACTTGTTATTTTACTAATTTGATTTTTCTCAACATGTGAGAGTGCCGACACATACAGTAATAGAGGACACACTTTAGATCTAGTCAGTACTGAAGGTGTAAACATTTCAAATGTCACTGTGCTTGATGTTGCTCTATCAGATCACTTCTGTGTGTTTTTTTGATCTGTCACTAACTCCCCAGATTGTCCATGTTGAATAAAGCTTCTTAACTGAAACCAAAAACCACTTTTCATGGAAACCATCAAATTTGAAACTGCCACAGTTTCAAATCATGTTGATGACCTATTGAATTCCTGCACTTCTGAAACTGCAAATATCATTGGTGCCATTGCTCCTGTTAAGGTGACATTGATCAGTAATAAGCAAAAGGTACCATGGAGAAACACTCGTTCTGTAAGGGTCCAGAAAAGGGAGTGCTGGAAAGCAGAATGAAAATGGCGTAAATCAAAGCTCCACATTTACTCTGAAATTACACATTTTCAATCTGATCTTAAGAAGTGAAAGGCAGTCATTTTTTCTCTTGAGATCATAAACAAAAAACAGTAACAACTCATGCATTATTTGCTACTGTAGACAGATTAACTAACCCCCCGGTTCCAATATCTCCAGAACCAGTTTCCACCAGCAAATGTAACAAGTTTGCAGCATCAAATGTGAGATTAACTCTTCAATGCCAAAGAATAAAGCACTGACACTAGTCTTACAAAGGTAACTTGTTGGGTATGACAGAATTTAAGTCAGTCAATGTCAAAACAAAGGAAGAAATTGTACCAAGTCTCAGTTCTTCCACTTGCTGCCTTGATGTTTTACTCACTAGCTTCCTTAAAACTGAAGTGAGCAGCCTTGTAAAATGACTTACTCTTATAGTTAATGTCTCCGTCCAATCTGACACTTTTACAAATGCTTTAAAAACTGCAGTCATCAAGCCTCTCCTAAAGAACAGCAGCCTTCATGCCACTATAACGGCAACTATCAGCCTATTTCAAACTTACCATTTTTTAGTTATTGAAAAAGTTGTCTACCAGCAACTTCACAACTTTTTAAAGCCGAACAATTGTTTTGATAACTTTCAGTCAGGTTTTTCGGCCCGATCACAGCATTGAGACTACACTCGTAAAGGTAATAAATGACGTTTGCCTGAACACCAATTCAGGCAAAGTTTCTATTTTAGTGCTGTTGGATTTAAGTGCTGCTTTTACAGACCAGAAAACTGGGTCGGACTCTCTGAAATTGTTCTTAAATAGTTAAAGTCATATCTTCCTGACAGGAAGTACTTTGTCTCAATTGATAACTATAAGTCAGAGCAGATGGCCATGACATGTGGGGTCCCACAGGGGTCCATTTTGGGACCCCTCTTGTTTAATCTCTATAGGCTTCCATAAGCCAAATCATACAAAATAATAAAGTAGCAGTACCATAATTATGCAGATGACATGCAAATATACATACATATCGCTTTCACCAGGTGATTATGCACCTGTAGAATGTATGTATCACTGTACTGAGCAAATTGAATGTATCAATATTTTCTCCAACTCAACATAAGACCAAATAATTGTCATTGGGCCACAGAAAGAAAGACAGAGTGTCAGCTCTCACCTTGAGACCCTCTCTCTTACGACTAGGGGTCAAGCAAGAAACCTTGGTGTTATCCTGGACTCAGCTTTAAATTTATAATTCATTTATTTTATATTTATATTTCTAATCAATAACAATAATAATAATAATGTCAAAGCAAGACCTTGAAAGGCTCACCCTTGCCTTTATTTCCAGTAGATTAGAATACTGCAACGGTCTGTTTGAAGGACTTTAAAAATAAGCTGTCTGGCAACCACAGCTTACTCAGAATGCTGCTGCTGGGGTCCTGACAAAAACTAGGAAATATGACGACCATTTTAAAAAATAATAATAATAAAAAATCTTTGCACCTCTTGTCTGCACTTTTGCTATTTTAATGGTGTTTTTTTTAATTGCTAATCATTAATTTACCTTTCATATATATATATATATATATATATATATATATATATACATACATACATACATACATACATATATATATATATATATACATATATATATATATATATATATATATACATCTTTATATTTTATTGCTCTGTAAAGCACTTTGAATTGTCCTGCTGTATGAAATGTGTTATAAATAAAGCTGCCTTGCCTTTTCGACAATCATGAGCTGGCATGGCTTGATTTGGACTGGTTTGAACCTCCAAACCACAAAGATTCAGGTAGTAGCTACGGGAACTGCCCATTGGTTCGACATCCCATTGTTCCGACCATATTAAACCCATTGTTCCTAAGTCCGTTCCGAAATCATCATGATGCCCTGTGGTTAAGGTCTGGTTAGGTTTAGGCACAAAAATCACTTGGTTAGGGTCAGGAAAAGATCATGGTGTGGGTTAAAATGAAAAAGAAAGTGACAAACACATAAGCCGTGAGCCTGCTCCGACTCAAGCCTTTCCCAGCTGACCCAGAGCCAGTCGTGGCGCACCAAACGCCCGCCGCGAGCCGTTCAGCACCACAGACAGTCGGACTAATGGGATGTCAAACGAATGGGCTGTCGGAACAATGACATGGACCCATAGCTACAAACATACTAAAAGTTGAACACACAGATCTCTGGTGCGGCTCGGCTGATAATGGCAATGGAAATCGGCGCAGCATGGTTTAACTTGATGCGGCCAAAAGTGACAACGGAAAAGGCCCAATGGTGAATTTTCAACACATATGACAAAAAAGCTTTGTTTATAAAAGTTCCTAACTTACACAATATTCATCACTTGTACACACTTTATGAACTGAAATTTAGTAGGGGCACTTTTTTATGAGTTAGAGTTTATGATTCGACTCACTAGGTCTTTTTGAAGTGCGTTTTTTGCTTTGCAAGTAAAAAATAATGAGTGTAAATAGTTCATGCTAATTTTAGAGGAAGAATGCTCTGACAACAGCGGAAGGCAGCGCAGTTATATTAAGGCCCGTTTCCACCACAGGAACTTCGGGGTAATTTTACGGGGCTGGGGCTGTTGGTGCGTGTCTCCTCTGCAGGAACCACCCCCGAAGGACAGAGTACCGGAACTTTTACAGGGGCTAAACAAGTCCCTGCCTCGGAGTAGGTACTCAGAACGGCCCCGAGAAACTCCTGGCCGGGGCTTGGGGATTACTTGGTGCTGATTGGATATACTCAAGGCGGGATGTGACGTTTTGTAAATAACAACAATCGTAGATTAGCTGGGCTAACCGTTAGCTGTTAGCGGTGTCTGTAATAACTCCGGTCACGGAAAAAAATATTTTTCCAGCGGATATCTTAGTTACAACATGATTGAGCTAGCAAAGCAGTTTTGTGTTGCTATGTGTGGTATTTATTCAGTTTTGGGAAATCACGATGTCTAGAAAGCATCAGCTGACAAGGACAGCTAAGAAACGCTAACATCAGGATGGTATCTGTTAAAGGCCTCCTGTTGTCGGATACGACATGAAACTACACCAGTTAGCTAAATCATGTTGTAACTAAGACATCCGCTGGAAAAAATATTTTTTTCACGGACCGTTATTACAGACGCCGCTAACGGCTAACGGCTAACGGTGTCCCTACACCTCTACGTCGCGTCGGTCAAAATGGTCGCGCAACGATTACATCACATACAGAGCCCGGTAACTTTACAGGAACCTTCCTCAAAGAGCATAGATACTAAGAGGTGAAGCTCCGTTGAATTTTTGCCAACAGCCACTAGGGGCGCTACCGCCATTTTGGACTGTTGAGCTTGCGCCTAGACAACATGCAAGATGTCAAGGAGAGAGGAGAAAAAAAAGTAAAAGAAAACAGTGTAGTGCAATTAACTGCAACAACTATTAGTGGAACACCCTGCACCTGGCCTTCCGCCGTTTCCCGAAGGATCCCGACAGGTAAGAACTCCTGAGGTGTACGTTTTAAAGTGTTTTAATATCCATTTAATATGCCAGTTTTGGAGGGAACATAACACTTATAGAAGATTAACTTAATTACTCCTTCAAAATCACCCCATAAGCCAATCTACAATATATATATATATATATATATATATATATATATATATATACACATGTATATGGCCCCTTGGACCATTTATATCAGAACTGATTACTGCTTTAGTATTGAAATATATCATATTAAAATAGCCTATATATTATTATTATTATCATAATTATTATTATTATTATTATTATTACTGTCCCCTTACTGTACAAACTGTAAATAAATCTTTATTCCTGACTATGTGACGTCGCCATTAATGTGTTTCTAGTTAAAAATATTGAATTTTTTTTTTTTTTTGGTAGCTTGAGTAATTAAGTTAGTCTTCTCATAAGTGGATGTAATATGTAGAGATGCCATCTAGGCCGTTTTCATCGTTTTTTGTTTTTTTTTGGAAGTCTATATTTTGCTTTACAAAAACGTGAAAAAGCAGCTGTGACCGAGCTATCATGAGGTGAGTAGCATTGTAAGCAAAATTAATAGCGATATACTTCAGTTTGTCTATGTGTTTTTGTATGCAAGCGGGTCTGCTGCGGTCTGCTGACAGTCCAATACGGCGGCAGTAGGACGAAACCATGGGCGAGTCTGTTGCTATGGGGCGTTCTATTGAGCTTCACCTCTTGGTATCCATGCTCTTTGCCTTCCTCCTACTACGCTCTCTCAGTGGAGACATGGCGGTTGAGAGGGTCGAGCGAGAGGACGTTCCTGTAGTAGTTCCTGCCCCCCAAATAGTAGCAGGAACTTCTTCAGTGGAAACGGGCCTTTAGGCTCTTACAAGTCATTAGCACCGCCCACTCCCCTGCATACCATCTCCATAGTATTACTAACAAACACCACTCAACTGAAGCTGTCCTGTGAGGAAGAATTTGTTGTATGTGTTTAAGCACAGCAAGTCACAGCCACAGTAGCTACAACTATTAAGACAAACAGACTGCTTCACTGTTCCTGCAGTGACTGGTAATGAAGACAGGAGCAGTGTGCTGTGTTCAGGGTGCCCTCTGAAAACCAGACAATGATTACCATGGTAATGAATTGGTAATGTATTAAAAATTGTTGGTGGCACCGACTGGAGGGGAGGAGTTTAAACAGATTTTGTCCGTGGTGTGAGGGGTCTACAGTGAAGTTTCCTGCCCATTTCCTGACCCTTGACCTGTACAGGTCCTTGATGGAGGGAAGATCAGTCCCAATAATCCCCTCTGCACACCTGATTGTCCTTTTCAGTCTGTTTTTGTCCAGTTTGGTAGAAGATCCAAACCAGACGATGATGGATGTGCACAGAACAGACTGGATTACGGCTGTGTAGAACAAGATCAGCAGTTCCTGAGTCAGGTTGAGCTTCCTGAGCTGTCGCAGGAAGTACAGCCTCTGCTGGGCCTTTTTCCTGAATCGTAACCTGCGATTCAGTTAGTGCTGTCATTATACAGTCTGCAAACATTAAACTTGATGACATACCCAAGTGTATTAGATCCATGTTGCACAGTGTAGCTGCACTAAACTTGTACGACTGCTTAAATCTCACAGTCTGTAGGAGGCTTTGGACTGAAAGCGCTCAGGGCTTGTGGGATGTAGCAAACTTGCAGGGGGGGAATGAAACAACACTGATGTTTTTATATAGTAGGGGAGAGGTTACAGGGCTCCAGGCTAACTTTTTTTCAGTAGGAGCACTGTAGCCCCTAACTGAAAAATTTTAGAAGCACAAGCAGAAAATTTAGGGGCACACCTTAAATTGTCCTGCAATGCAATTATTCACATTTTTGGCCATTTTAACTGTATCATAAACTATATTTTGTCTACTTTATATTAACATTGGACTGTTTTAATTATTGAAGTATAAGCATCACAGAGACTTGTGGTCAGTGGGATATGAGAATTCTTCAAATAACATATGTACAGATGTGAAGTCCTGACTATATCTGACTGATTGGATTAATTTGGATTCAGCCCCAATTTCCGGACTTCACCACACTTGCAGACCCGCAGATTTTGGGTGCGCGTCCCCGGAAGTGCTGAGGGCTCCAAATTCACAATTCAGCCAGTCCACAAGGGGCCTCAAGTGGACTTTCTGCAGACTTCCAGAGAGTCCACTTGGGGTTCTGACTTCAGCAGACTTCACTTTTTAAATAACCCATATTTTATTGCAATACAGACATGACATTGTGGGTTTTTGAACTGACAAAAAAACCCTTATTAATCTGTGAAATAGTTATTGATAGTTAGATCTATTAAAATGTTACTTTAACTTTTACTTTTGTGTAGGCCAGAAATGACCTCATCAATTACGTAAATATGTCGATGCGAATTATTTGCGTCGACGCGACAGTTCAAACAAAAAAATGGCGCCGTGCAGCAGCAGCAGTGCTGTGCTATTGTGCCATGACCTATTCAAGTGCTGGAATTTGTTATTTACGTGACAACACCTGAACGAAACACAGGCTCCACTCCACCGACTGTGTGCATAGTGCCGTGCTGCGGGTTCGGGCCGGGCTCGGTTATAATTGTCTCACTCGGGTCAGGTTCTGTCAGAAAAATGCAGCCCAAACCGCGCTCTAGTGTGCTCACCTGTGTGTGTGTGTGTGATCAATCAATCAATCAATCAATCTATCAATCAATCACTTTATTTATAGAGCACTTTTCATACAAAAAATGTATCACAAAGTGCTGTACATTACAGAACACAAGCAGGATAGGATCAGGGGGTACAAAATAAAATACAAAATGAAATACAAAAACCCACCCACCCACCCTCCAAGCCCACATTTAACGCAGACACCCCCCCCCCGCGCACACACACACACACACACACACACACACACACACACACACAAAAACAATGTAATGTATATAGTTTAATGTCAACTTTTTGTTGCAATAAAAAAAAATCGATTACACTGTCGGTGCTTCTTTATGGGGTGCCGTCTGTAAAGTGGCTCACGCTGAAAATAACATCAACATTTTGCCACATTTAGCTTCAAACAATGTTTAAAAAAGTGTTGTGAATTTTTTAACGTCACCTTTTACCACATTTACAGCAATATTTGTTAACTTAGAAATATATTAAATAGTTAAATCTAAATATTAAATCTAAATCTAAATCTAAATGTTAAGTCTAAATGCTAAATCTAAATATTAAATCTAAATTTAAATACTAAATCTAAATGTTAAATATAAATATAAATGTTAAATCTAAATGCTAAATATAAATATTAAATCTAAATGTGAAATGTAAATATTAAATCTAAATCTAAATGTTAAATCTAAATGCTAAATATAAATCTAAATGTTAAATGTTAAATCTAATGTTCTGGGTGAAACTAAATATTTAGCTAATATGCAAATTCACACTGTCGGTCACCGGAAGTACCAAAATAAAAGCTCGAGATGGTCAGACTGTGTTTATAGAATCAAATAATGAATTAAAACCAACTTATCAGGGGAAATGAACACTTGAACATACATTAGCGTGATAATAACTACCTAAAATAACAAGAAACGTGTTTGGAGAAATTTTATTTGACGTGTACTTTGAGTTGTTAGTGTCCCTTCGGAGGGAATCACCTTGTTGTTTACAAATACTTCCGGGTAGAAAACCAGCGGAGTTTAGCTACATATATATATGCAAATCTCACATTTTTCACGTCACTATATCACCGTTTAGACTAATCTGGTGTTTATAAAGTCTATAAACACTATGATTGAACAAACATATCACGTTCTGAAATTAATAACATGGTTATCGTAGATTAGCGGGGCTAACCGTTAGCTGTTAGCCCCGTTAGCGGTGTCTGTAATGACTCATTAACTCTAAACGGTCCGTGAAAAAAAAAAAAATTTTTCCAGCGGATGTCTTAGTTACAACATGATTGAGCTAACTGGAGTAGTTTCATGTCGTATCCGACAACGGGAGGCTTTTAACAGATGACGTCCTGATAGCTTTGCTGCTGCTGCAACCACTGATGCTTTCTAGACATCATGATTTCCCAAAACTGAATAAATACCACACATCGCAACACAAAACTGCTTTGCTAGCTCAATCATGTTGTAACTAAGACATCCGCTGGAAAAAAAAATTTTTTCACGGACCGTTTAAGAGTTAATGAGTCATTACAGACCGCTAACGGTGCTAATAGCTAACGGTTGTTAGCTTAGCTTAGGTTGTTAGTCCCTCCGAAGGGACACTAACAACTCAAAGTACACGTGAAATAAAATTTCTCCAAACATGTTTCTTGTTATTTTATCAATCAATCAATCAATTTTATTTATAAAGCCCAATATCACAAATCACAATTTGCCTCACAGGGCTTTACAGCATACGACATCCCTCTGTCCTTAAGACCCTCACAGCAGATAAGGAAAAACTCCCCAAAAAAAACCCTTTAACGGGGAAAAAAAAACGGTAGAAAGGTAGTTATTATCACGCTAATGTATGTTCAAGTGTTCATTTCCCCCGATAAGTTGGTTTTAATTCGTTATTTGATTCTATAAACACAGTCTGACCATCTCGAGCTTTTATATTGGTACTTCCAGTGACCGGCAGTGTGAATTTGCATATTAGCTAAATATTTAGTTTCACCCAGAACATTTAGATTTAACATTTAACATTTGGATTTATATTTAGCATTTAGATTTAACATTTAGATTTAGATTTAATATTTACATTTCAGATTTAGATTTAGATTTAACATTTAGATTTAGATTTAGATTTAATATTTAGATTTAACATTTAACATTTAGGTGCCACATTTAATATTTAGATTTAACTATTTAATATATTTCTAAGTTAACAAATATTGCTGTAAATGTGGTAAAAAGTGACGTTAAAAAAATTCACAATACTTTTTTAAACATTGTTTGAAGCTAAATGTGGCAAAATGTTGATGTTATTTTCAGCGTGAGACACTTTACAGACGGCACCCCATACTTCTTACATTACAGTGGGTGCTCCCAAAATTTTGCTGGTCCGGACCGAAAAATTACAGAGAGGAGGAGTTTCACAGGCACATCGGATATCACAGAGATTCCTACAGGAAGACTTCCAGCTGACTCATTTCTGTACACATACGTAAGCGGAAACAAGAGGTAATCACGGTGGAGAAGCAGCGGGACAGATAGGCCTACCACAAAGACAGATTCATATGTATTCAAAGTATTTCATATATATTGTGTATCACTTTTCCTAGCTCTTCATTCAAGTCAGACTATATTATCTTAAAGGCATACTAGCAAGAATTGTCAGCTACTGTTTTTAAACAGTATCGCCAGCTTAAGTTAAAGTGAGAGCTAAACCCAGATTTTCTCTATTTGGGTTTTTTTGGCACTGTGTCCAAGATTTTCATAGCTTTCCTTTGGTCTCTTAGTCTCTCTTATGGTCTGGCACCTTGTCACTTACCAGCTAATTTCAGGCGCACTGGCTCAATGACAATGTCCAGAAGAAATGGGCAGACTTGAAGTAAAATGGTTACGCTATAATAGTCTGATTGCAATATATTGTTTCAGCTTCATAATCACTGGTTTTCCTGGTGGATAGATAAAACATTGCACCTGGTTTCCACATATGGGACTTATGTGCATTACAAGGCCCTGTCACAGCCCAGCCAGCAATTTAAGAGAGGTAGATTACATAAACTGATGTTGTCTCAGCTTGCTTTTTGTACCTATTTAATGTGTAGCACAACGCTTCAGCAGACATCCACCACACAATCTGAAACTGATATCATCAGTTCTGGGGAGCCCCTGAGAGGAGCTGCCCGATGGGGAACTCCCTGGAGAACTACATACCTTAAAAGGCTTTTCTTCTATTTGATTTCGTACTGCTAATAGATATATAAAAATAAAAAATATTTCTTTTCTAAAGTCAATGCAAAAGTCAATCGCAATAAATAAACCTGATCTAAATATTGATCAAATAATCGTGATTATCATTTTGGCCATAATCATGCAGCTCTATCATTATGTAGAACTTTCAGTCAAACTCACTATCAGCGTCACATGTAGTCACTCACAACAATTTGGGGCATCTCTTATCTGTTCTCTAGCATACAGATATACTGTATTGTAAAGTACTCAGAGACAAAGTACAAGTCAGTTGTAAATCCAGACAACATGCAATATCTGCGCATGTTCAAAAACTTGACTTAGACACTCCTGTTATCTAACTCCACTCGGACGCCGGCGTCCTTCTCTGTTAAATGGTATCTCACAGGCGCACTACATCGTCAAACCATGTGATGTTTGGTATCATCGGATTCAGGAGGCTCTCGGCTTCCGGAATTTTCCGAACTTTCTTTTATCTTCTATGGATTTCGCAACAGAGCAGCCTAAACACACAAAGTCCAAAATCGCGATGAGTGGTGACAAGTCATGTCATGCCGTTTTTCGACAGGAAAAAATAAAGGATTACTCGCGATCTTATGCGGACAGGCGAGTGGGGACTTAGATCTTTTATAAAAGGCAAGAGTCTCACTCCTACCACTGTTTTGGGCTGAGATATAACGCCTAGAAAGTGGGATCATAACTTTGACGTTTCGTATGGCTTTATTTGGTGATATTTTATGGTGTTTCTGTGTCATAAACAACATCAGCTATCATAACCACACATGATTTCAATAAGGTACAATGTTTGAAGCTGGCTGAGTGCTGTTTGATCACTGATAGTACTGTTTTGAAGCCGAGTGAGCGCTCTTGTCATTTGGAGCTCCGCCCGGATCTTTGCATGGACAAAACACTGTAGAATGGTCATACTTTGAGCAATCTTCTTCAAATTAGTAACAGATGTTCATTGACAGTGTGCCTACAGCCCCACAGTGTCATTTACCTGCTCAGATGAAGCCACAGTTATTCATCCCGAAAATCATTTTTTATTTTATTTTAGGCAAAATCTTCAACTTTTTACTGACTTCAGAGGCCCATTACTCTGTCTCTGTATCACCTGGAGCGTGTCTGACACTTTCACAAGAAACTTCAGGGAGTTTTCTTTCTGGCAAGACCTCATGCATGTATGCAGTCAGAGCGGTTCAGAGGCTACAGTCATTTTAATTTGGGTATGTCATTTTAGGCGTTTTCGCCACAAAATGGGGGTGGAGTGCAAGAGGTTATCTATAACTATACTGGTCATATACACAAAAACCACAAGCTGACAGCAATCTATCTTCCCTGTAGTAACTCATTAATACTTATACAGCCCATATTACAATAAAACAATCTCTACTAGATACCAGATATTGTCCCTTGCAAGCTCTGCCTGGGTAAACAGCATGCTATAACACAGCAGCTTTGGTGACCAGACAAACAAGGAACAGAACAAAAATATATATATAATAACATATATAATAACATCCTTAAGAACACATTAAATCCTCACATGGCAGCACATGTAAACACCAGAAATGCCACTAATGAGTGATAACAGAGAAACCACAGCCAATGACATACAAAGGGCTCCATATCCATGGATTAAAGGTGCGATCCTTTGGACTGCCATGAAATCAAGGTCTACTTGTGATACTAGTTATTGAGGTAGTTTTCATTGTTAGTGTTGGAGACCACCATTGCTGTGAGGGATGCACAGGAAATGAAGCAGCATGTCATTAGATCTAACTGATAAGCCTCAGTGTTTAGTACCCTCCCACAGTACAGCTGTCACTTTCTAGCCTATAGGAAATTTTAACAGTTCAAAAGTCTGCTGTCTATCTACAAAAAAATCTGAGGACTCAGCTGCTAGCTGCAACCTGTCAGCTGTCATCAACGGGGACAGAAAAAGTGACAGCCCCTCACTACAGCATAGATAGATAGATAGATAGATAGATAGATAGATAGATTAGCATACCTGTCATTAATGAGTAGTAATTAGGGTATGATAAACTTGGGAAGTCCGGTGTCATATAATCCACTTTCACCCCATTGCCCACGAGCTCGCGAAATCCAGGTAGAGCGTGAAGATCATCCATGTAGTCATGACGGAACCCATCGATCAGGAACACGAGGAGCGGACGAGCCGCGAGGCACTGCTGTCCCGCTGCGAGGAGCAGGAGCAGCGGCGGGAAGAGACGCAGGAGCAGCGTGGGTGTGTGTCTCGGAGACATGCTGAGTCGGGACATGGCGACCCGGACAGGCGCTGGCCTGGATATGAGCAGGGGGCAGTGTGGGGAGTGTGAAGTCCTTTACACAGCGGTGGGTGTGGTTACAGTCTGTATGGGTCACGCACACATGCCACCCCAATCATTTGCAAATATTGCACACCATATATGACATTGTATAGCCTACTTTATTCATTATTAGTAGGCCCATTTTTATTTTCATTAACCAGTAGTAGTTTTTTATCATTTGTAGGCGTAGCCTAGTCTAGTTTTGTTATTCATCATATATTATAGGCCTTCTATGTCCAGGCTATAGATTATATTTCATATCCTCTGCTAATCTGGGTTGTTTTTCTGTACTTCACCGTGCATTATGTTGTTATATTATACCAGTAGCCTACGTTTCAAATACAAGGCTATTGCATTTTACTTCAAAGCCCCCATTTGTGAGAATTAATCTTTATTTTGCATCATCAGCAAACTTACTGAGATAATATGCTGGACCGTGATATCAGCAAATGAGATGTATCTATCAGTGAGGCATGTGCCAATAAAGTTTTGCTTTCCTGTGGGAGTTGGAGTCGAACAGAGCCTTTGCTCCACAGGGAGTTTATTCTTCAGCAAATACTTTTACTCTAGCACTGGGCCTGCATGCCAGAGCTGCTGTACAATTCACCTCTGCTAAAAAAAAAAAAGCGTGTGTGTGTGTGTGTGTGTGTGTGTGTGTGTGTGCGTGTTTTGAAAAACGTAATACTAAAAAGGAATCAAAAAGTAAAAGCGTATCTACTTACTAAGAAAGAAATAAAGATTTAAAAAGAAAGGATTATTGTACTTCACCCAAAATGGCTTCTGTTGTACACTGGCAGAGAGTCCAAGTTACTCTTTTGGGGTGCCAAACTAACATCATTGTGAGTATGAAAGTGATAAAAACTCTTCGGGTCAGGTTTGAATTATTTTGGAATTAGTCTCATAGCAACAGCAGGGGCCACTGCAGCACATAATTACCAAAGTAACCAATTAGTGCCACCTGGTGGAAATTCAACGGTTTCATGGACGTGGTGAGCCACTTCATCTAAACCAAAGACCAGGGATGGGCAGTATTTCTATTCATTCATTCATTCATTCATCTTCTAACCCCTTCATCCTCTTGAGGGTCGCGGGGGGGCTGGAGCCTATCCCGGCTGACATCGGGCGAAAGGCAGGGTACACCCTGGACAGGTCGCCAGACTATCGCAGGGCTGACACATAGAGACAAACAACCATTCATGCTCACATTCACACCTACGGACAATTTAGAGTTATCAATTAACCTAGTCCCCAATCTGCATGTCTTTGGACTGTGGGAGGAAGCCGGAGTGCCCGGAGAGAACCCACGCTGACACGGGGAGAACATGCAAACTCCGCACAGAAGGGCTCCCACGCCCGGGATCGAACCGGCAACCCTCTTGCTGTGAGGCGAGAGTGCTAACCACCACACCACCGTGCCGCCCCAAAACAAAAATAATAATTTTTTAAAAAAATATTTATATATATATATATATATATATATATATATATATACACAATAAATGGCAAACACTGTACTGTCTTTCTATTTCATTATTTCTAAATGTGGTAGAAAAATGTAATATTATAAAATATGCTTTGCTGCAGCATGATGTTGAGGGTGTTTTTGTTTTTTTGTTGTTGTTTATGTAGCCTAACAGTAATTACACAGAGCCAGCAGCTGTCATGAAAGAGAGAGAAATGCTAATAAAAAATCAGTGAAAAATAAAAAAGACAAGTAGCACCTAAATAAAATAATTATATGAACAAATCTGTCTTCTTTTTTGTAAAAAAAAAATTCTAAAAAAGTCTATCTTTCTGTCTCAATCACATGCACCATGAAATGTCATGGAAACAGAACGATGACCCAGCCGAGGTCGAATATATAACTACACTACTCTGATCTCTCCCTTTGCACTTGGATTTGGACTAGAGCTGACCTGCGGAAAGTTATCTCTTTGATTTTTGAAGCAGAAAGCAGATCTTATTCGAGAAAAGTTTGTTAAAACTTTTGGATTTCTACATTTTATGGGAAACCGAAGAACCCGAGCCAACTTCTGTAACCGAGGATCGGACCGCCAAGGCCCCCGCCTTGGTCTTCTGCCCAATCCACATTGCACCGAACCCTTCTGGATCCCTCTGCGGGTGGTGGGCCTACAGGGGGACGAGCCCATGTAGCCGGTTCGGGCTGGGCCCGGCCGGACCCCATGGGCGAAGGCCAGACCACCAGGCGCTCGCCCACGGGCCCCAACCCCAGGCCTGGCTCCAGGGCGGGGCCCCGGTAACCCTCCGGGCCGGGTACACATGTCCTTGTTCGTATCCATCATGAAGGGTCTTTTGACTCGGACTCGGAGTAGAGCCGCTGCTCCTCCACATCGAGAGGAGCCAGTTGAGGTGGATCGGGCATCTGGTAAGGATGCCTTCCGGACGCCTCCCTTGGGAGGTGTTTCGGGCATGTCCAACCGGGAGGAGACCTCGGGGCCGCCCCAGAACACGCTGGAGGGATTACATCACCCGGCTGGCCTGGGAACGCCTCGGTGTTCCCGCGGAAGAGCTGGCGGAAGTGGCTGGGGAGAGGACTGTCTGGGCTTCTTTGCTGAGGCTGCTGCCCCTGCGACCCGGACCTGGATAAGCGGAGGACGACGAGTACGAGTACGAAGAACCTGACGATGCCCGCCAGCAGACCCCGGACCCTGGAGGAGCTCCTGTGTGGACTGGACATCAGCTGAGCAGGTAAGACAACTGTCACATTTATTTTAGTATTTTACTTGTTGATTGTTGACCTCTTAAATTGTTAAAAGCCTTATCAGTGTAGAGAATCGCATAATTAATGGTAGGCTATTATCGTATGATCGATTGATTAATTTTTGAATTTTAAGGTGGACAGTTCACACCATGTTGTTAGGCCTGTTGGAAAAATTTGGTGAAAACAGACGCTAATTCACGATTCCTTGTGTAAATTAGTCTTTGTACAGAATATATTAAAGGGATAGTGCACCCAAAAATGAAAATTCAGCCATTATCTACTCACCCATATGCCGATGGAGGCCCTGGTGAAGTTTTAGAGTGCTCACATCCCTTGCAGAGATCGGCGGGGGGAGCAGCTAGCACACCTAATGGCAGACGGCGCCCCAGACTAACGTCCAAGAACACAAAATTGAATCCACAAAGTATCTCCATACTGCTCATCCGTAGTGATTCAAGTGTGCTGCAGCCCCAGCTTGTGTCTTTTAGGAAAGGACAGCCCAACATGTCTGAAGACTTTGAAATTGAGGAGGAACAGCATTTCTTTGTTGAGCCGTATTTCTTTGAGCCCGAGTATACGGACGGAACTCAGGCTACTGGACGAAGCCGCCGCAGCTCATGAGCCTAAGCCAGCCGCAGAATACCGGAGTCGAGCACTGGAAACCTGGTGGTGTAGTTGTTTCAAATGCAAAGCAATGCCAACGGATGAGGAAAGTCTTTGCTGCTCAGACTGGGAATTGGCGATGCCTGCATTTGAGAATCTGGACATCAGTACTGACGAGAGTGTTGCTCTTCAGAGATCACCGATCACCCTGAGCGCACACACGTGAACGCGGAGCACAGAGAAGCAGTCAGAGCTACAGGCTACAATGAGGCTAAAAACAGAGTTCATATGACATTTTTCGAAACAACTTTTATGTCGGGGCTGCAGCACACTTGGATCACTATGGATGAGCAGTATGGAGATACTTTGTGGATTCAATTTTGTGTTCTTGGACATTAGTCTGGGGCGCCGTCTGCCATTAGGTGTGCTAGCTCCGTCGGCATATGGGTGAGTAGATAATGGCTGAATTTTCATTTTTGGGTGCACTATCCCTTTAAATATACCAGAACATGTGTGGAATATAGCTATTTACAATTAATGTTGTGATTTGAAAACACTTTTATGTTTTTCGCATGTTTGAGGGGTCACATCTTCCAAATGTGACCATTTGTGACTGAATTTACCGAAAATCAAAAATGGCGACTGGGCCGAATTTCAAATCATATCACAAATGTTATTTAGTTGTCACCATGGAGACTATGGAACTGTTAGGAGCGGCGTCAGGACGCATGACGCACAGGTACAATCAAACCAGGGAACATGTCTGAGTTGTTTTGATTCAATTGTTAAAGCCTGCCTTTTGTATCTGGAGTTCATGCACAAACATCTGGTCCTTTTAATTTCAAATTGTATCATATTAAATAAACTTATTAAAATTTGATACTGAAAAGCGCTCCCTTAGTGGGAACTGCCCATTAGTTCGACAGCCCATTGGTTCAACATCCCATTGTTCTGACCATATTAAACTCATTGTTCCGAAGTTTGTTCCGAAATCATCATGATGCCCTGTGGTTAAGGTGTGGTTAGGTTTAGGCACAAAAAACACTTGGTTAGGGTCAGGAAAAGATCATGGTGTGGGTTAAAATGAAAAAGAAAGTGACAAACACATAAGCCATGAGCCTGCTCCGCCTCAAGCGGAGCCATCCACTGCGAGCCATTCAGCACCGCGGACAGTCGAACCAATGGGCTGTCGACCCTCTGTTAGTATGGTGTTTTGTTTTCGTGGGACAAGAGACCAATGTTACTGACTGCACATCCAGGCTGATATTATTTGCTACATGTGATGTGCAACTCATAAACTGTGAGAATTCTGAGTTATTAACTACCAGTTCAGTCTGCACATAACTCACTGTGATGCATATTAAATACATTTATGCTGTTTATTGCAACCCTTCGGGAGATTTGTCCACATAGACACACAGACACTGAGGTCGTTACAACTGTTTGGTGCAAAAAAACTGCCTTTACCAGTAAGGCTGGAGCCTATCCCAGCTGACAAGGGATACACCCTGGACAGGTCACCAGACTATCACAGGGCTAACACATAGAGACAGACAACCATTCATGCTCACACTCACTCCTATGGGCAATTTAGTGTCACCTGCATGTCCTTGGACTGTGGGAGAACACCCACACTGACACACAGAGGGGCTCCCCTGCCCTGAGTTCAAACCGAGAACCCTCTTACTCTGAGACTACAGTGCTATCCACTGCACCTGTGTTTTCTTATTTAAATTTTGATTATTGCTAATTTAATTCAAAATATTTAATGAGAGACATTATGACAAATGCTTATAATTTGATGTTTTTCCCCTCAGGTGATGCTATGCGTCTCGTGGATGATGGCCTCCCTTCAGTCACCAGGATCCTCGACAAGGAAGAGGTAAGTGAGGTCAACCTTGGCTTCTTCGCTGACGTTAAGTTTGAGGTAAGTGACTATTTCCAGGACTTTGAGGATGAAGATTACTGGTCTGAAGATAAAGATTACTGGTCTGACCAGGAGAGTGAAGATTCTTGGTATGCGTCCACCACCGAGGATGAAGAGGACGAAGAGGATCCTGATCGTGTCGTCCTTGTCCTAGTCTCTCCTCGGTCTGAAGCCTCTGCTCCCCCAGCCTCCAGTCTCAGGTCATCAACCAAGAGAAGCAGGGAAGAGAGCGACACACTGCACGTAAGTGTGAAGAGGCGGAGGAAGACTTGTGTGGACAGCCATGAAGACCCAAGACCCTCGACTTCAGATCTCAGCTCTACCAAGAGAAGCAGGGAAGAAAGCAACACCGGTCAGGCAAGTGCGAAGCGGCAGAGGAGGACTTGTGAGGACAGCCCTGAAGAACGAAGACCCTCCACTTCATGCCTCAGCTCCTTCACTGGTGACCAATGGTGGCCCGATGTCAGCGACTCAGATGAAGATTGACAACCCTGATTGGGAAACCTTTGTGTCTGGCAGGACTCATAAATCCCCAGGCAGCCTTTGTGTCTGGCGAGGCTAACACAGCCCTTGGTAGTGTCTTGCACCAGGGCGTCTTTCTTTACATTTTACATTTTCATAATACTTGATGATGCTGGATGCATGCACCAGTGATGGGGGACATATTTGTGTCTGGCAAGACTCATAAATCCCCAGGCAGCCTTTGTGTCTGGCGAGGCTAACACAGCCCTTGCTAGTGTCTTGCACCAGGGCATCTTTCTTTACATTTTACATTTTCATGATACTTGAAGATGCTGGATGCATGCACCAGACATGGGGGAAAGTCACACATGTGCAAGTCACAAGCAAGTCTCAAGTCTTTACCTTCAAGTCTCACGCAAGTCCCAAGTTTTTTATGGTGAGAATCAAGCAAGTCAAGTCCCTGCTATAAGTCAAGCAAGTCGAGTCATTGCTCAGGTCAAGCAAGTCACAAGTCAAGCGTGCACACGTGAATGCGGTGCCCAGAGAGGCAGTTAGAGCTACAGGCTACGACACTAAAATCAGAGTTCAAACAGTGTTCTATGCTAACTGAAAAAATTTAGGAGCACAGAAAGAAATTGAGGAGCGCAGTAAACATTTTAAATAACACATTTAATAGGAAAACAACAAAAAATACAAAGGCTCCCCTGGAGCCACCCTCTCCTCCATGATGTGTGTGGTAAGGGCCCAGCACACACAGATAGGGCTACATTGGGCCTACTGTTCTACTATTAAGGCCCTGACACACCAAGCTGATGGTCGGCCGTCGACCAAAGTCGGGCCGTCGGTGAGCGTCTGTCGGCCTAGTTTTTGCGGTGTGTCCCACACTGTCTGCAGATCGGCATTGGCGGCTTTTTGACGATTGAGTATGTTGAATCAGCTGCGGAGCTTGTCGGTGAGATCTCTGATTGGCTGTTCAGGTTTTATTTCCTCGCCCCTGTAGCGAGTGAATCTGCCTGTAGTGAAACCGGGGTTAACAGGTGCTTCCTCCTCAGGCTCCACTTCACTCAGCTGCCCAACAGACCCGCTGCTTCTTCCTGCTTTAACCTGAATAACAAACCGGAGCTAGCTGGGAGCGGCTAGCGGAGCGTTAGCCGCAGCATGACCGGAGGGAAGCACAGCCAGTTAGCCTCCGCTAGCCTCCCAGCTAGCCCCAGCTCTCCGTTAGAATCCAAACGGAGACCCAGGGCTAGCTGGGAGCGGCTAGCGGAGCTTTAGCCACAGCATGACCGGAGGGAAGCACAGCCAGTTAGCCTGCGCTAGTCTCTGAGCTAGCCCTGGCCCTCCGTTTGGATCCAACTGGAGCACCGAGCCCTGGTTTGTTATTCAGGTTAGAGTGGGAAGAAGCAGCGGGTTTATCAGGCAGCTGAGTGAAGTGGAGCCTGCAGAGGAAACACTGGGACCATCTGGGTGTAATAGTCTGTGGAGGTGCTACGGTGCTCAGCTGCACAGATAGAATACCCCTTGGCTGACAGGATGTACCACTCTCTCACTCCGCTCTCTCTCACGCAGGCGCAGAGCATACGTGCCACTTGGCCGTGTAGTGTGTTCAAATGCAACTGACACAGGGCAATGTGAGGCGACGTAGACGACAGCAAGTTGGCTTTTCGTCGTTCATCGGATGAACTCAGCTAAATTTTAAAAATCTAATTCATGGTGAAGGGTCGTGCATTTTCCACCAGTCACTTCGAGAAGCTCAAGGAAAAATATTTGTGGCTACAGGGGGGATCTAAATAAAATAAATAAAACAATAAAAATCAACCAGCCACCCTCCTCCTCTGATAAGTTATGAACAGTCCCTTCAGTGTGGTGGAAGAGGAAGAGGAAGCCTGGCTTCTCGGTCGCCAGTAAACCGTTATCTTGCGGTGGCCATAGTGCTCCGCCGTATTCCTGTCTGTGATCCCCGTTCAACCCACAACCGGCAGGATTTGCCTTTCGTTTCTGCTGCTGGTTGAAATCTGTACTCGCACAGCGTGCTGAATGATTTCCTTTGCTCACACAAAACTATTTTTAGAGTGAAATGCTCGCACCATAGAGCTCTGAATGAGGCTAAAAACAGAGTTCAAATGACGTTTCTACAAACAACTTTTTATGTCGGGGCTTCAGGCCACTTGGATCACTATGGACGAGCAGTATGGAGATATTTTGTGGTTTCAATCATAGACATATATACATAGACGCCGCATTGAGTGCTGAGCCGTACGTCAACGTCGCCGCCATATTGGATGTGGCAAGGCTGCGCTGTAAACTAATACAAGCGAATGGACTTAATTTCATAAAGCGCCTTTCTTTAAAGACATTTACGTTAATGCCTCTCGTTTATTCATTCACACACACACTAATATACTTGGGAAACAGGCACCAAAAACAATGTATTTGATCTTTTCAGATGGCTAAGATAAGAACTTTATTGATCCCACACAGGAGTAACTCACCTTACATCAGCTATAGAGAACAAGGTAGTGCCGAAAACAATACACAGTAGCCTATATACACACATATATATATATATATATATATATATATATATATATATATATATATATATATATATTTAGCCAGGAAGTTTCCACTCTGAGAGCAGCGTTGGAAACACAGACAAGCGTGATCGAACTCCAGAGACCGGCTGCGGCTCTGGATCGCCGGATGATGGACTTGGAGAGGTGCCATTGCCATGGATCGCCCGGCCGGGCCCGTGGGGCTGGTGCTGCCGCGTCGGGATCGCAGGAGAGGGAAGCGCCGGGGTCGGCGGAGCCTGCTCGGCAGTCACTGGGGGTGACGGCGTGCCCCCAACTCCTCTCCCCAGCATGGAGTACAATTCTGAAGGAAGGGAAGCGCAAGCCTCAGAAGCCCCAAAAAGTGTAATTCATTCATTCATTCATCTTTTAACCGCTTCATCCTCTTGAGGGTCGCGGGGGGGCTGGAGCCTATCCCAGCTGACATCGAGCGAGAGGCAGGGTACACCCTGGACAGGTCGCCAGACTATCGCAGGGCTGACACATAGAGACAAACAACCATTCATGCTCACATTCACACCTACGGACAATTTAGAGTTATCAGTTAACCTAGTCCCCAATCTGCATGTCTTTGGACTGTGGGAGGAAGCCGGAGTGCCCGGGGAGAACCCACGCTGACACGGGGAGAATATGCAAACTCCGCACAGAAGGGCTCCCACGCCCGGGATCGAACCGGCAACCCTCTTGCTGTGAGGCAAGAGTGCTAACCACCGTGCCGCCCCAAAAAGTGTAATTGTGTAGGATATCTGAGTCACCAAACAGCTTAATTTCAGCGCTTGCAAATCCTGCCATGAGTACAGTTAGGTTTAGTTTATATGCAAATATTTGCTATTTTTGTATCTGTCTATCCTTTTACTGTGTCTTGTATTTTATTGTAGGCCTGCTGTACTATACACACACACACACACACACACACACACATATATATATATGTATGTATATATATATATATATATATATATATATACTGTGTATTGTTTTTCAGCACTACCTTGTTCTCTATAGCTGATGTAAGGTGAATTACTCCTGTGTGGGATCAGTAAAGTTCTTATCTTAGCCATCTGAAAAGATCAAATACATTGTTTTTGGTGCCTAACTGTTTCCCAAATATATTAGTGTGTGTGTGAATGAATAAACGAGAGGCATTATCGTAAATTTCTTTGTAGAAAGGCGCTTTATGAAATTAAGTCCATTCACTTGTATTAATTTACAGCGCAGCCTTGCCACATCCAATATGGTGGTGACGTTGACGTATCGCAGCAGCGGGCAAACCCACTTGATGTGGCATCTACATATATATGTCTATGGTTTCAATTATGTGTTTTTGGACGTTTGAATCTGGGGCGCCGTAAGCTTCCAATAGGTGGAGTTGTGTTGCTAACTCCTCTCCCCTTGGATCTCCACAAGTGTTGTGAGGACTCTAAAACTTCACCTGATCCTCCATCGGCATGAGGGTGAGTAGATAATGGATGAATTTTCATTTTGGGTGCACAACAGGTGTGTAAATCCAGGGTAACTAGCAGCTATTGCTCGTTCATGACAGAGTCACGGGGGACGGGGGACGGGGGGGGGGGGCTAGCTCCATTGTGTTTGATAACATTGTTGAACGTAAACAGAAGTGATGCCCAGCGGTGCTTAGAGTGCCTTTAATATTGAATTAAAGCCAAGTCCTTTCGAGTCATCCATCTCAAGTCAAAGTCAAGTCTCAAGTCATGAATACAAAGTCAAAGTCAAGTTGAGTCTTTTATCAATGTTAGTCAAGCAAGTCTCAAGTTATCATATTTGCGACTTGAGTCTGACTCGAGTCAAGTCATGTGACTCGAGTCCCCCATCTCTGGCATGTACCAATGATGCAGAAACCTCTGCATCTGGCAAGGCTAACACAGCCCTTGGTAGTGTCTTGCACTATGGCATCTTTCTTTACATTTTACATTTTCATAATACTTGATGATGCTGGATGCATGCACCAGTGATGGGGACATATTTGTGTCTGGCAGGACTCATCAATCCCCAGGCAGCCTTTGCATCTGGCAAGGCTAACACAGCCCTTGGTAGCGTCTTGCACCAGGGCGTCTTTCTTTACATTTTACGTTTTCATTTACAGCTGAAGATGCTGGACGCATGCACCAATGATGCAGAAACCTCTCCGTCTGGCGAGGCTAACACAGCCCTTGATAGCGTCTTGCACCAGGGCATCTTTCTTTACATTTTACGTTTTCATTTATAGCTGAAGATGCTGGATGCATGCACCAATTATGTAGAAACCATTTCCCTCAAATATTGTTCACAAATCTGTCTAAATCTGTGTTAGTGAGCACTTCTCCTTTGCCGAGATAATCCATCCCACCTCACAGGTGTGGCATATCAAGATGCTGATTAGACAGTATGATTATTGCACAGGTGTGCCTTAGGCTGGCCACAATAAAAGGCCACTCTGAAATGGGCAGTTTTGCTTTATTGGAGGGGTCTGGGGGGGTCAGAAAACCAGTAAGTATCTGGTGTGCCCACCATTTGCCTCACGCAGTGCAACACATCTCCTTCGCATAGAGTTGATCAGGTTGTTGATTGTGGCCTGTGGAATGTTGGTCCACTCCTCTTCAATGGCTGTGTGAAGTTGCTGGATATTGGCAGGAACTGGAACATGCTGTCGTATACGCTGATCCAGAGCATCCCAAACATGCTCAGTGGGTGACATGTCCGGTGAGTATGCTGGCCATGCAAGAACTGGGATGTTTTCAGCTTCCAGGAATTGTGTACAGATCCTTGCAACATGGGGCCATGCATTATCATGCTGCAACATGAGGTGATGGTCGTGGATGAATGGCACAACAATGGGCCTCAGGATCTCATCACGTTATCTCTGTGCATTCAAAATGCCATCAATAAAATGCACCTGTGTTCGTTGTCCATAACACACACCTGCCCATACCATAACCCCACCGCCACCATGGGCCACTCGATCCACAACGTTGACATCAGAAAACCGCTCACCCACACGATGCCACACACGCTGTCTGCCATCTGCCCTGAGCAGTGAAAACCGGGATTCATCCGTGAAGAGAACACCTCTCCAACGTGCCAGACGCCATCGAATGTGAGCATTTGCACACTCAGGTCGGTTACGACGACGAACTGCAGTCAGGTCGAGACCCTGATGAGGAAGACGAGCATGCAAATGAGCTTCCCTGAGACGGTTTCTGACAGTCTGTGCAGAAATTCTTTGGTTATGCAAACCGATTGTTGCAGCAGCTGTCCAGGTGGCTGGTCTCAGATGATCATGGAGGTGAACATGCTAGATGTGGAGGTCCTGGGCTGGTGTGGTTACACGTGGTCTGCGGTTGTGAGGCCAGTTGGATGTACTGCCAAATTGTCTGAAATGCCTTTGGAGATGGCTTATGGTAGAGAAATGAACATTCAATTCACGGGCAACAGCTCTGGTGGACATTCCTGCAGTCAGCATGCCAATTGCAAACTCCCTCAAAACTTGCGACATCTGACATTTTAGAGTGGCCTTTTATTGTGGCCAGCCTAAGGCACACCTGTGCAATAATCATGCTGTCTAATCAGCATCTTGATATGCCACACCTGTGAGGTGGGATGGATTATCTCGGCAAAGGAGAAGTGCTCACTAACACAGATTTAGACAGATTTGTGAACAATATTTGAGGGAAATGGTCTTTTGTGTATATAGAAAATGTTTTAGATCTTTGAGTTCAGCTCATGAAAAATGGGAGCAAAAACAAAAGTGTTGCGTTTATATTTTTGTTCAGTGTAGATAGATAGAACTTTATTCATCCCTGAGGGGAAATTCACTAGTTCTGTGTATCAAACTTCTTCTAACTGAAAAGGATTCTTGTTTTTTGAATTAATGTTTAAACATGTTTGTTTTAAATGCACATGCAGAAATGCCAGCTTCAGGGTTTCTGTAACGTTTATTTGTTCACTTTTACCGAGTGGGCTACTGACCCCCTATAGACTTCAGTTGTATTCGCTAAGTTAAGCCGCGATGTTAACCTCTGAGACCCAGCAACTGGACTTACAAACACAAAAAAGATATCGATCATGTTGTCTCACTATGAAAATGATAGAGAAAGGGCATAACTCCCAAATTGTTGGAGTATTCCTTTAAGGCAGGTGCTAGTAAAAAAAAATAGCAATAAACAACATGAAAAGAGTTTGCACAGTGTTGCTCCCATAAGTGCAATTTATTAGCATATCCACAAGTAATGTTTGGAGCTGAATACTCTTCTTCAGACTTAGCAAAATGTGTAAAGACACATCTTTAAATACATAGAGTCACATGGCAGTCACATGATGATAGAGGTGAAATACAAAATCCCCACAATTAAATACAAAATCTATACAAATGCACGTAATAAATCAATGTATGTTAAGAAAATAGTAGCCCAAATAGTTACCATTTAAAGGGGCAATAAGCGAAATTGTTTCATCGCTAGGTTCGCTGTTGTGCACTGCCTGTAGAGCAAAACAAAGTGTGTCATGAGCCACACCTCCCTCTACCTCTGCTCTTCAACCCCCCCAACCACCCCCCACTCGCCTCGTCTGTGCTGCCGAGCACTGCAGCATCTCCACGAATTATCACATCCAGACGGTTCCAGTGTTTCTTCCACAGGCTCTGCTTCACTCAGCTGCCCGATATACCCGCTGCTTCTTCCTACATTAACCTGAGTAACAAACCAGGGCTTGGTGCTCCGGTTGGATCCAAATGGAGAGACAGGGACCATCATCATTGAAGTAGGCAGGGGAATAGCTAAACACAGCCAGCAGGCTGCCCGCCGGGCTACATTTTACAATGCTAATTGCAAATGTTAGCTGGGCTGCCGGGCTACTCCCCTAACACAACCGTAACGCCTGACCCATTGCTGGGACCGAGCCGCTAATAACTCAAGCTCCGGACATTAACCCATAGTACGATTGTAACATTAAATTTAATTGATTCGACATAGTGACATGTGCTTAATGTTACTGTAACACTAATTAAAACAGACATTTGACTTTATGTTGTACCTGTCCAGGAGAAGAAGAGCTAGCTCCGAGTCAGATTGTAGCCCCTTTAGCTCTCGCAGTGCTCTCCACCTTGGAAATGCAAGGCCAATGTTAATCCGGGTTCTGTCCCTTTCTTTATCCGACAACTTCTTCGCCAACAACCGTTGTTTCTTTAGAGGTAATGTCAGATCCTGGTCGTCTTCAGGTGGACGTCATTGCTCACTGGCTGTAGCCTTTTATGGGGAGGGAGGGCCAAGGGCTCCGGGGGGGGAGGGGGTTCACATGAATGTACATGAACGCGCAGCCGGACCGGCTTGTAAACAATGGGCTGGAGATCAACACAGAGAGAGGGTGTGTAAGGTCATGCTATACTCCAGATGAAATTACACCTCTAGTTCTTCACATAGCGATTTTTTAAATCCTTCAATCTAGAAATGATGAATTTCGCTTATTGCTCCTTTACAAGTTTACAATTTACAATTTGTACTATTTGATCTATCTGTCCATGGAGTGACTGGTATTGTTCCTTATGATCTGTGTAGTCAGTGGACCCCTGATGTATTTGGTGTGTTGTTCCTCTCCTCTGTGAGTAATGGTAGATATATTGTTAAGTCCTATAGAAATATTGGGGACATCCTATTGAATATGGAGGCGCCTCTATTTAGATCTAACCATATAGAAGGTATGACGGCCTCTGGCCTGATGTTTTTTCTTATGTGCTCCAAGGTCTTTTCTCTATATATAAGAATGTACATGTGCTTTTTTAAACATACAGCCCGGTCTTTAAAAACTGTTCTCTTTTTACTGTTATATTTCTGATAGATTCCAGATGACATGATTTCTGGGTTTCAAAATAAAGGATTTGAAAGTAAAACTGCAGAAAAAACACACACACAGATAACAAACTATGCAAAAGCAGGCCCCCAGGACCTTTTTTGGGGGGGCACGTTAGGAGTGTGGCTTGGAGAAATGGAGACACACACAAAAAAAGGGTTAATGCACTGTTTTTTTTCCCCTTCCAGACCACATTAGACCAGGTCCAGATCACGAACCACTATACTTAGACTAGTCAAATCTGGACTAGATTAACATGGAGACTGCAGAGACTCATTAAAACACAGTTTCTGATTTGTGAAACCTTTATTCTATTTGTGAAAATGCAAAAAAGGGTGATTGCACTGTTTTTTCCCCATCCAGACCATTAGACCAAATCCAGACCACATTTAGTATTCTGTTTTTAAAAATGCGTAATGGGTCTGTTGAGATGGGGACAAACCATAGCGTGCAGGTGCAAAGGGCTTTATTGAAATATAAACCAAACAGGATTAATATCCATAATATAACGTCTTTGGGATATTTTCTTCTTTTCTTTATCTAGCTTTTTTAAGTCATGACGTTACACCCTCCGATACAGTAGGTGGCGGTATGCAGCGCAAAGGAGAGTAAAACGAAAGAAGAAGAAGAAGAATTACAAGAAGACTTTTTGCCACTGCCCCCTGCTGTGCCCTGCTCCCATCGCTTGTTCTCATTCTCTGCGGAGGCGACGCTGTTCACACACATCGAGCCTCGTCCCCTAAAATTTACATGTGTAACTGCCATTTCCGGTCATGTGACTTGTTGGATTGTTTGGAACCCCGCGTCTTTCAGTGTTGGCGGGTATCTGTGTGGATTGCAAGCCTGCTGTAGAGCCTCCCAGCTGCCAACAGAAGTACTTTAACTCTCCAGATAGTTAACGTTAGCCTTATTGTTATCAAGAAAATGTCTGACTGGACCAGAGGCAAGCAACGTGATGCTCACGACAGCGAACACGAAAACAGGTCAGTTTTGAATTTTGTGGTTTCACCTAACGTTCAACTGTTATTACGAGCTTCCTTTGTAACTTACCTTTGTCCACTTGATGGAAAGCACTATGCTACGTTAGCTGGAACTGTTTTTGTAGATGTGTTGCTAGCTAACTTACAGAAAAGAGGCCTATTTGCTGGTAACTTTAATGTGTGAGTGACTATATTTCTATAACTTTAGCAAACACTGGATCTGTTCATGTTCCTGAAAATATTTGCTCTAACGTTACAGCTTCTTTCCTGTGCTAGCTTGTTTGACTAGCTTTACCTTCTTATGTCTAGTAGCCTTGTGGTCGCAACTTTATCCTTATTGGACTGTATTCATAACTTTGGTATCGTTATTCATCACGTTAACACGGCGGCGTCCTCTGTTTAGTAGTTATTGTGGTGGTAAGAGAGGATCAGAAAGGCGGTAAAAGAACAGTCAAGTTGTGTGCCGGGTTGGATTATAATGTGTCAGTATCTGTACAGATAACTTTAGCCGAACGATTTCTTTAACCACGTTTACAGGAGGACCCGTGTGTAACATCAACAGTAAGATCATTAGGCAATGAAGGGGGGTTTTGCTGACTGTAGTTATTCGGGATACAAATGAATAGATATATGGCGGTGATGATCAGTCCAACGTTATGTGCAGCTAACGTTAGCCCAAGTTTGTGCTAATCGTGTATCAGCATACTACACGGAGGTAACGTTAACCATCAGTTGTTCTAGAAGACTATTGGGCGGCGATGTTGAGCTACATTGCTGTTGCGTGTTAACATAAGGGACTGTTCTTTACTCATCAGAGAAGAGGGGTGGCTGGGGTGTGACTTCTCCCCCACCCCCTCTTTTTTTATAATCTACGGATATTCTTCCATGTGCCTCCCTGAGTGACTGGTGGAAACGGCATGATCCTCCCTCCAACATAGTTTTGTTATTAGATTTTTTAAAATGTACTCTTAAATGTTTGAAAGTTTAAAGTTAAAGGCGGTCCTGGAGTTGTAAAAAGTCTCGAGTTTCCACCCTTGTGCATGCTGGTTAACAAGTGCAAACTGGCATTTCTGTCAAAATTAAATGAGACATGGAACAAAGTGATTTTGATGAGCTCAGATTTGGTGTTTTTTTTTTTTCCCTGAAGGAAGCCTTACTGGCACATGAGGAGGTGGAACTTTGAAAATCCAATGATAATTTTGGTTTTTACAGTTTCTGGCTATACTGAATGGTGTAATTTTGCAGATTAAAAAAATTGTGGTATATAATCAGTGGTAAAATAAATATAGAATACAACCATTTAAATGTGCATGCCCCTCCCCTAAGTCAAAATAAAAAACATGGGTCCCTCCTCAGTGCTTAAAAAAATAATCGATATGCATCCTACTTTTTGAACAGTGTACTGTCAGAGTGTGTATGGCTTTTTTGGTGCTTTATTGATTTGTTCAACACAAACAGAAACATTTACTTAAGATATGCTTATATGTTTAATTTAAATTCTTTGTGTCTTCCCTGTGCAGGAGCTATGGCCCGTCTCGGTGGTCCAACTGCAGAAAACGAGGGATCGACGGAAGTCTGCGGGCAAACAGAGAGGAAGAAGGTGGTGTTAAGGAAAAAGGCAGACACACTGACTGCAGTGATGGTAGAGACTCTGACAAGAGACATGCTAGGTAAGGTAATATACACCTACAATAGAAGTATCTTTTTGTATATGTTAGATTCATCTTTATTGTCAGAGTACAGCTAACTGAGACAAAAAAGTCAAGCATCTCAACATGTACAAATGTACAGATAAGTTATCTACAGTATGACCAATGTGACAGAGTTGGTGCAGAGTTAAGCCTGATTTATGGTCCTGCGTTAAATCGACGACGTCACTACGTCGTAGGATACATGGCTATGCAGAAGGCTCACCGTAGCCTCCGGCGTAGCCTGACGTGCACCTCCCCAAAAATGTAACTACACGTCGAGGCGATGCAGACCCAGCGCAGAGCGAGAGGGCTGTGATTGGTTTGCTTGGTAGCAACGCATTTCCGGTTCCGTATTTCCAGACTCCGCCATGCCCGCCGCGAATCTCCGCCATCTTTAAACATCTTCTGTTGTGATGTAGATGTTGCAGTATTAAGGCCCATTTATGCTCAACGTTAAATACGGATACGGATGGAGCCTTCTGTCCGTGCTCCGCGTTCATTTCTCTGTGACCGGAAAAGCCGGAAGCTAAACAAAGAATCAAGAGACGACGATAACCGTTCAGGAAAGGAACGCAGCCCCCTACCGCTGTGGCGGTGAATTGCACCGCGACGAAATGGAGTGATGGAGAAGTTCGAAGGGTTCACGACAGCATCACGGCAACGACGTAGGTATGACGTAGGTATGCCGCAGGACCATAAATCAGGCTTTAGGCAGGGTGGCAACTGGAAAGAAGCTGTTCTGAGCCTGCGGGTCCTGAAACAGACAATCCTGTAGCGCCTCCCAGTGGAGAGGAGGGCAAACAGTCTGTGCTTGATGTGAGAGACTCCTTGACAATACTGTGCAACCCCTGCAGACACTGCTTGTGTTGAACATGCTCAGGTCACATCCACACTAAAAGGTTTTCATTTTAAAACAAAAACAATTTCTGTACACACAAGCATTTGAGCACTATTTCAGAATTAATCTTCACCCATACTAACACATCTGACAGCGCATATCACATAACTGTTTATGCACATTGGGCATGCACATGTGGGAAAAAACACAGGAAGCTGATCATCTACTTTGCGGTTGGTTGGTTGCTTAGTTACATAAAAAATACTACGCAGATGGCAAACTGTAACACCAGAGATTCCTTTGCAGGGACCAACAACAAGCTCTCACACAATGTATTGAAACAGTACTCTTGACAGGAGTGGTGCAGGTTTGGCAATGTGTGCCCACAACTCCATCTGCTGTCACTGTGGCAGCAAAAACTTCTATTCCCCTCAGTGTGTTCATGCTGTTATGTACCCCCTGTTCTTCTTCCCCAGTTTCACCACTCCAGAGAGCACAGGCCCAACATCTCGCTGCAATAGACAGTCTGACTGGGGCAGCCAGGTGGAAGATGATGAGATGAGGAGGGGTGTACACAGAGACATGCAGCGGTAACCAAACTGCTTCTGTTCTAATGGGTTTTTTTTTATCTCTGATTTATTAAAAGCACACTCTATATTGAATGCCAGTGTTCACTGAGTGTTTGTGTGTGTGTGTGTGTGTGTGTGTGCACTCTGTTCAGTTACAGGAGGAGGATACTGGGTGCTGAGGTCACCCAGAGAGAGAGAAAGACCTCCTCTGGCTCTTCTGGGAGGTTTGTTACCTTTTCTTGTATTATCTCTTTTTTCTGACAGTAAACTCTGAAGATTCATTTAAATTAAAGGCCAACATTCTGCATATTACATTTATCAGTGTGCCTATACATAAGTTATTCTTGCTGTAAACTGTTTACTCATTTTAGAGTTAAATTTACAGCTTTTGTGGGGGCAGACATACACTGACACAAACACTCAAAGGAATTATGGTGTTCATGTGTTTCTTTTAGTAGGGGTAACACTGCATCCAAAGCAGCTGGCTCTTTTTTAAGTTTGCTCTTTAAGTTTGAAGCTTGTTGTGTTTACTTGAGCACATATTTTTAATTGTTATGTTTTCTCTGTTTTTAATCTTAAACCTAATCCAGTTAAATTAAATCATGTTTCAGAAACTGGAATTAAAGTGACAGGTTGTATGAAATTCAGACTTTTTTTCCTCCTACAATCACAAATAATTTCTACACACTCACAAACTGTCATTTATCCAGTTTAAGGGGTGATTTACAAGCACAAGCTTACTGATCATCATTTGGGAAGTTCAACATCTCTATTCATGCTCTCGAAAACCTTGACACCACAAATAACTAATCTGAGACAACCAGGATTTGTACCCAGGTTCATTGTAAACTCTGACTTATCCATCTCACTATTATGACGCAGAGAAATAACTTCATTAAAGCCTGAATTCTTCCTTAATCCGCAACATGCTAGTCTGGAGGTTTAAACTTGTGTCCTCTCACAGAGCTGGTGATTAAAACGCCTGTTCTCAACTTTCAGTGTCCGATAGTCCATCACTAACATTTTCGTCTCATCAGTGAAAATTAAACATAGATTTCATCTTAATTTTTACTGTAGCTTGTCATCGTCTCATTTTTGTCATGGAAAAAAAGTTGTTGATGAAAAGTTTTCATCATAGTTTTTGTCACCAAAGTTAACACTATATTATTTACACACAAAGTAGGTGCAAGGCTATCAGAAAAACGGCATATGTGAGGAACAAAGTAAAGCCTGCACACTTACTCCATGTCCTGAAAGTTTAATCAAGACAACATTTCGACACTACTTGGATCTTTGTCAGGTCAAGATCTTTAAAAAGTTGCAGCCACACCTATTTAATCCATAATGCACACCAATAGGCCGACAAGCTCTGTGATGGAACACGTGATTAACGTTCTAGAGGGTGTGGTGCAATGGGTCACCCAACAGGTATATTCCAACAGATGTTGTTATTGTGTCCTGAGCAATGTGTTTGCATTCAATGTATTCCCAGTACCTTTCTTAAATGGGAAAGACCCACTTTGCAATGATTGGCTTTTCCTATGTGTGTTTAAAGTGCTTTTACAGAGTTGAGTTGGAGTTATCAGATAAGCTATTAACAGCAGTGGTTCAGTTTCCACTGAAATTATATCATGTCGTCTCCGAGTTAACGCCTTCTTCAACTACTCCAGGTTGTAACATAAAGACTTGAGGCTTGAATAGTTATAGCAAGTCTGGATGCTATTTGGAGGTTTCGTTCACAATGAAAAGCAGCCTGTCACGCCTGTATTGTTTGAGTCTGTATGTGTAAATACGTCTGTCTGTCTGTCTGCTGCAGCTGTGACTCAAAAGAGGGAGAAAACATGGAGACTGATGAGGCTGTGTTGCTACGGCGACAGAAACAGATAAACTATGGCAAGAACACATTGGCCTATGACCGATACATCAAAGAAGTTCCGAAGTAGGTCTAAACAATCATAACACACACACACACACACACACACACACACACACACACCATCAATCAATACAGCACTGCAACTTTTATGTGCACGTTGAGACTGTTGTGTGTTATTTTTTGCACTGTGTTTTTGCACCAAATCACCAAGACAACTTCCTTGTATGTGCAAACCTACTTGGCCATAAAATGATTTCTGATATCAGTCTGATGGTTTATTTCTTAACTTTTACATTCCTATTGTTTTTCTGTCCCTTTGTGTTTGCAGACACATGCGTCAGCCAGGTGTTCACCCCAAAACTCCCAATAAGTTTAGGAAGTACAGTCGTCGCTCTTGGGACCAACAGATCAAGCTGTGGAAGGTCAAACTCCATGCCTGGGACCCCCCAACAGAGGATGGCCAAGACACAGTCCATGATAACATGTAAGAAGTAGGGGTGTGCTGTATCATTTCATTCACGAGAATACCGATAAAATAAGTATGATATGAAAAATTCACATTGTGATACTCGCGGTATTTCGACGTGTTGACATATTCTGTTGCTTGCGGCAACAACAAGCATGGCTGAAAGTGAAATGACAAGGAGCAGCTTCAGTAGTGTGGAACAACGGTGGCATCCTGAATGTTTTATGAACAGCCCCAGACTTCTCAGACTCTTAGAGACTTACCACTCAGAGAGAACTCATTCAGCGGCCCCTCTGGCAGCAGCACAGTGTCTCTTCCTCTCCTGCACACATGGGAGTCGGTGTCGTCAAGTGATTTTGTCATAAACCTTTAGTAATGTAAACACAACCTTGTGGCTTGACAAAAAACTCCATATATATTAATGTTAGGGTTGGGACTCGTTAGGATTTTAACGATTAAGATTACGATTCCTTACCGATTCCTTCTTAACGATTCCTACATTATATTCATTATACTTGCTATACTTAAACAAGTATATAATAAACACAAATGCAATCATACAAATACAAAACTTTATTCTAACTGTTGCACAGTACAATTCGATGAAAATACACATTTGTGTGTGGTGTGTATTTCAGATTTAGAGCTTGTATCATCTCCCTGAGAATATATAACGACAAAAAGTGATTCTCTGATTTCTACAGTAACACTATTACCTCAAATTAACCACAACAATGTAATTTAAAAAATACTTATATGCATTCATGATTGGGCACTGTTATTTACATGACAACACCTGAACACAACACACACACACATTGGCTGTTTGTTTCTACCTCTCCCCTTGCTGGAAGCGGACCTCCTGCCGCCCGCCTCCGCCTTGATTAAAAGCTGAAAATTAAATAAAAGAGGGAAACAGGTTTTTCCTATTTTATCTTATTTTGTTTTATTTCTCCCTCTCCTCTTGCTGGAAGCGTCAGACCTCCCGCCGCCCACTCCCGTCGCCCGCTCCCGTCTCAAACGCCCAGCCTGTTAAATAGCCTGTAACCATGACAACTGTGTGACACAAACTCATTGCTTTAGTGATTAGATAATGTCGGGCTCGGTCGGGTTCGGACAGAAATATGCAGCCCGTGCCGCACTCTAATGGAAATGCACGTGGCGTGTTTTTTTTTAAACAATCTAGGAACTGGATCCGGATCCCAAGCCTAATTAATGTGCAGTACTTATCGCAGCATAACAGCCTGTCACAGGCTACAGTGTGATGAGAGGCCAAATGGCAGAGCATAAAAATGCAGGTGGGGGAAAAAACAACTCAAAACATTTAGGATTTTGCTAAGAGAGGGAAATTACCTGTTGATTTTATATACACTGCTCAAAAAAATTAAACTAACACTTCAATCACACATCAGATCTTGATGAACGAATTATTCAAGTTGAAAATCTTTACTGATGCACATTGTATAATTTGTTGAGAACAAAAGGATGTAACAACAGTCAGTGGAAACCCAAATCATCAACCCACTGAGGACTGGATTCAAAATCACACATATGAAAATCAAAGTAAATAATTGAAATCACAGCCTGCTCCCACTTGCATGAATGAATTTTAGTGTGTACAGCTCCCACTTGCCTGTATACACTCCTGACAGCATTGGGCATGCCCCTGATGAGTCGACGGATGGTGTCCTGGGGGATCTCCTACCAGACATGGATCAGGCCATCAGTGAGCTCCTGAATAGTCTGTGGCGATGTGAGCACAGGTCCCACTAGAGGATGTTGGGCCCTCATGCCACCCTCATGGAGTCTGTTTCTGATAGATCAGAAACATGCACACCAGTAGCCAGCTGAGGTCATTTTGTAGGGCTCTAGCAGTGCTCCTCCTGTTCCTCCTCACACAAAGGAGCAGATACTGGTCCTGGTGCTGGGTTGATAACCCTTCTACGGCCCTGTCCAGCACTCCTCTTGTAATGGCCAGTCTCCTGGTATCTCCTCCGTGCTCTTGAGACTGTGCTGGAAGACACAGCAAACGTTCTTATGATCGCACATATGGATGTGCCATCCTGGAGCAGCTGGACAACCTGTGCAAACTGATTGGGCTGCAGGTATCGCCTCATGCTACCAGTAGTGACAGGGACACTAGCAGAACACAAAACTAGAGAAGAATCAGTCAGGAAGGATTAGGCGAGAGCAACCGTCTGTGGCCATCATATGCAAAACCATTCCCTCTTTGGAGGCTGTCTTGCTATTGTCTCTCCATTGCACCTGTTGTCACTTTGATTTGCTCCAAAGGAGGTGAAACTGATTCACAATCAGTTGTGCTTCCTAAATGGACAGAATGATATCCCTGTAGTTTAACTGACTTGGTGTTAGACTGTGACCATTAAGTGTTTCCTTCATTTTTTTGAGCAGTGTATTTAGATCCCAGGGCACAACCTTTGTATTCGCAAACTGTTTAAATGTGTAATATGAGGTCGATTTTGTTTTGTTGTACTATTAATATTGTATACAGAATCTGAATCTCGCTCTGAGTGACTGTCGTCGTTTACAAACTAAAGAAATGAGAGATGATTTTTGTTTATTTTTTACTGAATATTTGAAGGCAAACTGTTGGTTTAACATGTAAAACTATGTCACTTATTTTGTTGCAATTCTATCTTCTTCAATTAATTATAAAATCTTTTTTATTTTTACTAATTTGCTAAAATATCCTGAAATATTTTAGAGCCATATTGCCCACCCCTAGTAAGAAGACATTTGGTCCTCAACAGAGATACAAGAATAGATCCTGTATACATTCTGTCCAGGCCCAGTCAGCTGTTGGTCATGTTCATGTGTTGTTTATCCTCTGTTTCTCAAGTGATGAGCTGGGTCTCAACGTAATGGACATTGAACTGGACTTCCCAACCTTGCCAGACTCCCAGAATGCCCCAGCCTCTGTCACCACACACAGCCTTTCACTGGAGGTAAGTTATATTAAGTCACTTTTGTTTAGTAGAATTCAGGCAAATTTCCATATTAGATCCAAACAAAGTGCAAACAAATGTATTCAAGTCAAGTCTTCCACATTTTCAAGTAGCAGAAATTATAAGCAACTGAATGTTCATAGGGGAAAACTGTTTAATTAGTTACAGTGTTGTTGATACACTTTCAATTAGTTAATTTAAAGAGGGAGTCTTCTGTCAGCACAGCAGCTTACCTGAATATGCAAAAGGTTAGATTTGCCTACAGGCAAAGATGCACAATTTAACATATGGACATTAATGTTTCCAGTGAAGAATGATTTCCTCTGGAAATCAACAACCACTTTTAAACAAAGTGCATTTACATGCAGGGATTTATACTTAGGGATTTATCATGGCTTCATGTGAGCAGAGGAAATCTTCGCTCGTCGCTAGGCTAATGTATACCATGTAAAATGCCATAGGCTGGCGCTAATAACATTAGCATGTTGTATTTGCTTGGAAAACCTGTTCAGTATAAGACAGTTCTTTTGTCGGTGAATCTTGTGAGTTGTAATGGAGCCAAATTATGTACCGTTACCTTTGTTGAATGTTGCTGTTGTCCCTGGTTTTATATGAGAACAGGAAAAGATTGCTAGATGCTAGGCTAATGTATACGATGTAAAATGCCATAGACTTGTGCTAATAACGTTAGCATGTTGTATTGGTGGGAGAAATGTGTCCAGCTAAAGACAAGTGTTTGTCAGTCAGTTCTGCGATTTATAGTGAAGCCAATTTGCATGTTTTGGAGGTGTATCTGCAGAGTGACAGATAAACCACCGCAGAAGTAAAAATAACCTGCGGATATCATTAAATGTATGCATAAATAATCACATACAAATGAGACAAACACAACTGTTTTATCTTTCACTGCAAAAGTATCTGCTACCTATTGGGTGACGGTCGGTTTGCTTGTGTACACATTAGTATGGCCTGCGTAGTTCCAACTTGATCCTAAAGACTAACATGCCTAACCTGTCAAAAATATTGCTGGTGGTTAAATGATTCACAATGAACCAACTAAATAACTAACCCTAACCCTTAACTACCTGGGCATAAATGTGGGTATTTCCTCTCGCAGTAACACTGGCATACAGTCTTACTCAGGTTTCTAAAATCAGGATATAATTATGACATGCACAATACATAACCAGGATATGACAGGCATGCATTGTGGAGTCTTTTCATCCATTGTATCTTTTATATGTTGTTGTAAATCTGTACTGTGGAACATTAAATATGTAACGCCCAGGTAGATATCCTCATTGAAAGCTGAGGAAAAAACAAACTCTTTTATGAAGTAGTTTTTTACTGACCTTGTTTGCTTGTTGTCTCTTGTTCAGGGTGAAGACTATTCAGGCACTCCAGTTAAAGTACAGAGGACCGAAACCACAGTGGAGCCTGACATGGCATAGTTCTTATGGAAAAGAAAATCCGCGTTGACACACTTGATAACTAATACAGTCATTTCCCCCCTGACACTTAGACTCTTCACAGCCCACCACGTTACCCAGAATGACTCTATTCCTGGTACTAGTTACTTGATCTGCTTGAAGCAGTGATGCGTTGGCACAGCTTCATAGTGCTGTGTCTGTGTCTCAGCTGGAAATTATCTGTTCAACACTGTAACATATTTTGTATTCTTCCTCCATTTATACTAGTGCTTCTTAATCCATAGGTCGGGGCCTTTTACAGATCACGAACCTGCTCAGGGAATCTTCTTTTATGGCAAGATTTGACAGTTGCATGTTTAATATTGGTGTTTGCAAACACTTGTAGCACTGATCTGTGGCCTGATAGGGCAGACATCCAGGTTTGTTGATGTCCATTATGTGCAAATCATATCCTGCTTATGCTTGCTAAATAGAATACAAGAATACATAGAAACTAACCAAACTCAAAGGGTTTGTTAAATTGTTTAATGGAGATAAGCAAACCAAAGGCAAAGCATTTTCCTCTTTAATGATTCATGTTAAGAATTTTTTTCCTTTGGAATGTTCAGTTTTAAATACTGAAGAGCATCACTTCAGTGGGCTGTGGTTTGTTTTTATTTTGGTTGTTTTTTAATGCAATTGTTGCTGTGTTTATTGCTGTTTCCTTCATGGTGACAACTTTCAAATAAAAAAAGAAATTGAATGTCTCATTGTCTTTTATGTCCAGAACTTTGAATAGTTGTTACTCATCCTGTTATCCTGGTATAATAGTTGAGTTAAAACCTAGTTTGGTTTGGTAACCAGAGCAGCTGTGAAGTTGAATCAGCGTGTCAGCTTTGGTTGTTAAGAACCATGACTTTGGCATGGGGGGAAAAAAAAAACTGTCATTGTTCTATGTGTACTATGAAATTTTTGATAAGTAGCCTTGCAAATTTTGCTGCAAGAGTACCAGAACCTCACTTAATTTAACAGCAGTAGAGGAATAATTGCAGTGGGCTTGATGAATAGAGAGTATACTCCCTATTCATCAAGCCCACTTTGCACCTGTTACGGTGTAAAACATTAACTGGGGGATATATCATGCTAAAGTTAGCCATTACTACTCATGATGAAAAAGAAGCGAGCACATGGTGACAACTGAGGAGGATTTTTAACAGATTTATTAACCATATTTTCAAAATTACCAAAACTTATAGGTTTCCACTGTGAATAAGCAGAACAGGGCAGACATGGTATGTTTTACCACATCAGACAAGCATTCTAAAACATTAGAAACAAGGTTGATGACATACTTACCTTGCTTCTTGTAGAGTATTTTCCTGCCAAAAATGTATGCTACACCCTGTGACGGACGAGGAAGTCAGGAGGCCTGCTCTGGGGGACTTGCGTCAGAGTAACAGGGGGGGACAGTCAACTCAGGAACACAACACATTAAAAAAATTAAGCATTAAAAAATTTAAATAAGGAAAGATAAAATTATTGAGGAATATTATAAATTATGCTATACAACAACTATGAAAAATATATAATTTGTTTGATTTCTGTTTGTATTTGTAATTTAAATTGAGCACACATGATTAGGGACATGGCAGTTTCACCTACTTGTGCTAAAATTAGTAATTATTTCAAATTTCATTAATTCAGCGTACATATCAGTTTGTTATATGGTAGTAGTGGGTTAATGATTTAAGACAAGCTTTTAGAAAGAAGGTTTAGCTCACTTTTAGACAAAATATACCATACTATGTCATGGGGACTCAAACTGCACCGAATGCAAGAGTGACCCATATATTTGCACCTGATAGAATGATTTACTCCACATCTAATTACATTTATACAGGTAGTTTATCTATTATTCCCACATCTGACCTGGGTAGCTACTAAAAATGTTTTTGTTAGGTTAGGTCATTACAAATGAGAAGCCAAGTTCATCGGGCTTGTCTGATTGGACGGGTAGACCACCCTGGGAAGGTAGCGCAAACTGTCACTACACCGGACAGGGGTTTGCTTACTCCACAGTGGCGCTTGAGAGAGGCCTGCATTCATTTCTACTTCTGACTGGGGGGCAGTGTTGCGCACACAAGCGATTAAACTACCCAAACAAAAGAGAAGAAGGTCTGGGGTAAGAAAACGAAAAGAAGGACAAGAGGAGAAAGTACAACCGTACAGGTTAAATTGATTAGCATTTGGGAAAGAAGTGATAGTGGACCATGCTGAGGGCTTGTCTGAGAGGAGCTAATGCCACAGCCCGGGTAAGACTCGTGCATTCGCAGCAAACCACTCCTTTATTACCGTGAGCTAACGTTACCATGCTGGCATTAGCCTGCTGTCATTCAGTGACCCACAGACTGGCCCAAGGTGCCACAGTGGATTTTATTGTATACGAGGTTGGTTTATCAACACTTGCATAGCTAACGTTAGGTTTTTACAATGAACATGGGACTAGTTGACATCAGAAAGAGCCCATTAGAGCAATACGTAATGTCAATGCTAGGTGGTTAGCTTCCAGTGACATATGGCTAATGGCATATAAACCATAAGTAAGCTAACGCGCTGAGCTAACGTTAGCTAAGTTTTACTGAAAAGGCCATTGACGAACTCGCAAGAAATCGCTGCTGTGAACCTGTCACATTTCATTGTTATTTCGTGTCAATAAAAGGAAAAACGTGTATCGTCTCTTATAACAGCTAACGTCAACAATTTTTAATATGGCTAAATCTAGGATATTTTTTGATCATGGCAACCTTTACACAATCATTTAAAAAATGTCCGGTCCATGCAGGGTAAAGATAAGGCTAACGTTAAAGCCGGGAAGATGATTTGACTTCATTTCTGGATTAACTTCATGTTATTGTAAAGCCCCTGCACAACTGTGCTTTAACTTATCGGCTTCACGTTTGAAAAAGATCTAGAGTCACATTTCTTCAAAGTCACCACTGCAGTTTGCAGGAGGGACACAGTGATATCACACGGCTCCAGCACGGAGAAGTAAATACGAACGTCTCGTTCCGCCTTGTTGCACAAAATGATCACTTAGCTTCGCGTAATGTCCGGTCTCTATAGTTTGATAAACATATGTAATATATAACGTTATATAATATACTTGTATGTAAAGAGTGACAATACGTGTAATGGCCTGCCTATGAGGGGTGGGGGAAAATCGATACAGTATAGTATCACAATATTTTGTGTGGCGATACAGGAATGCCAAATAACGTTATCAACATTTTACTATATAATATGTGATTAATGTTGAAAATACAAATTAAACCTTTGGTAGCCCACTAGAATAATAAGGTCAATTGCTTTTTCAGTCCACTAGATACATGTTGTTGCAATACAAATGACTGATGTGAGATGAACAGACTAAAGGTTTGAAGTTGACAAAGTTTTTCCATAATTTGCAGTAACAAAAATGATATATAATGCAATATATGTTATAGAAATACTCTGCATTGCAAAACAATTAAAATCACAATAATATTTTGGGATGCACAATAATATTGGGACATCATTGCTATCCGCCGGTATTGGCCTATAATGAAATATTGGAATTGGCCAACATGCTAATAATATTGGTACATCATTGATATCGGCCAATATCAGCTTAAAATGAACTATTAGAAATTGCCAACAATTCTCTTTGTTTGCACATTCAACGTATATTACATACATTGAAAGGTATTGTATTTCATGTCTCCATCTGCTGGTGGGCCATCACGGTAAGAGTATGCATGCATAATATGATGATGTTGATTCCACTACAGAAGAGACGTGATGATCACTAAAACTAGGGTGGAAAAAAGTGGATATATTGATAGTGGTATTGATCAGTCAAATGAGTTGTTACATATCGGCATATCGAATATAAGCAAAAAAAATCTTTCCTACCTCTACTGTCTGTAGTATGGTGTTAAATGTTAAGTTAAATGTTAAGCTCACAGCACAATACATTATTACATTGTGTTTTTTGTTTTCAGTTAAACTTGTGGTTACTTGACATATATCTTTAACGACAAAGAGTTATGAAATTAATAAATGGTCATTATTTCAAGGGTTTGACTGATGCATTTGTGAGAGTGTGGTTTGTACACCATTCACTTCATCTTTGCCAAAACGTGGGCCACGTCCAATAGAACAGAATAAAATAGGACGTTTTTGTCAAACAAAGTGACATGGTCTTAAGTCCACCAAAACAAAAAAACACAAACAGCTCATGATTGTGTCACATGTGGGATTGCTTTAGTATGAGATTTTAACTATAAAAAAAAAAGTCCCAGAAGATGTCACAGTACACAGAATTACACGGTTGTTATTATTTCGTCCTTTATTCTTTTGATTCATTCTTCTTCTTCTTCCTATTATTATTATTATTATTATTATTATTATTATTGTTATTGTTGTTATTATTATTATTATTATTAATAATAATATTGTTAGTTGCACCCTTAAATGAATACAAAGTGTTTTTTTGGGTTCAACAAATGCTTTGATATAGTTTAAATAAAGCTTTCAGATGGTTGCATCTGATTGATTGAGGTTACTTTTTTTTTTTTCCCCAAATACCATGAACAAGCAAATGTATATGGTATGATAACCATGTAGATAATTCTATTGATATATTTTCTTTTCAGGTGTAAAATCATAGTCAGTTAATCATAGTTCAGTTTTTACGTGAATCTATTAAGAAAAGCAGAAATAATTTGTAGCCCATTAGCCCCAAAAATTATAGTTAAAAATAAGTCAAGCTACACTACTCCATGAACTGTTTGTCTAATTTTAATTTTTGTCTCTCCTTCTTTCTCTCTGTTCACCTCTCTCGTCTTCTCTCTAGAAGAACTGTGGGAGAACCCCTCTAACCAATTTGCAACACTGCCGGCACTACACGTCAGGAGAGCCCAGGTAATACACTAACGCACACACACTGTACAGAGATTTATTGTGCCAAATTTCAGGTGAGTCAAAAGGCGAGCTGGCATATGATATCATGACACCACATATTGACATCAGACTCATGTTCATCCTTTGCTGTCCTCTTCCACCACAGTGGTGCCGCTAAAGTGGTTGCTACTGGCTTGTTGACGGTAGGTGGTGGCATTGGAGGTACAATACTCTACGCTAAATGGGACCACAAGTTCAGAGCTACCGTGGAGAGCAATGTTCCATACTCAGACTGGCTGCTGGGTCTGGCTTTGGGACCTGCTCCTCAAGATGGCGGCCTCAAGAAACAGGTCAGGATGGATTAACAGCATGTTTGGGCAGTGTGCTATGGCTCGGTGGTGTTTTGTTTTCATTACATGAAACTGCTTTGAAAATACAACAGAGTTTGAAAGACAATTAAATCCACTCCTGAAGAGAGCTGGGAGATGAAATTACTTTAAATTACAGATGTCCTGAGCATTTCCAAAGTACCATTATCAGGGCCAGTCCAAGCTCTTTTTAATGATCATTATCGGCTGAAATGAAGCCAGTCAAAGTCCATTCATTCTCTCCACCAAAGATTATTAGAAAAATCACTTTGTAATAAGACTGGACTGTAGATGGACCTCTCCTTTCTAGCTGACAGCCTCACTGATTTCAGAAGTTACATTCTTTCAGTTAAACTTTCCTATGTCATCTAATGCATGTCTGTCCGTCCTGGAAGAGGGATCCCTCCTCAGTTGCTCTTCCTGAGGTTTCTACCATTTTTTTCCACTGTTAAAGGGAGTTTTTCCTTATCTGCTGCGAGGGTCATAAGGACAGAGGGATGTTGTATGCTGTAAAGCCCTGTGAGGCAAATTGTGATTTGTGATATTGGGCTTTATAAATAAAATTGATTGATTGATTGATTAATATCAGATCAATAATTTAGGGTTTATCAACTTAAAAGTTTTGAATCAGGACCTTCAGTATATGGACAAAGTTGATCTAGCACTTGAAAAATAAGATTTCAGCTGTTATTTCAGTATGTCAGATACATATTCAATCGGCATCCATTGTTGATGGATATGACTTTGTACAGAACTGACTGATATGTGGATTCATTCAAAAACATTGTGAGACTCTCAGACCTCACTTTAAACAGCTACTGTTTCTGGTGTTTAGGTGGATAGAGCCCAGCCTCCCTCTATGATGGAGAAACCACTGAAGGCGTCCAAAGCTAAGTCAGAGAAAATGGTGAAAGAGCCAGCAGAGAGTCCAGCCAAAGAGACGAGTCCTGTCCCAACACAGCCTGCACAGACCATAGAGGGTAAGTCTCTGACTTGCTACGGACTCATACATTATGTACCTGCAGTTTTTTGAGTTACTGGCAACTGCTGTTATAGTAGTTAAAGTAAGTGTGGGAAAGTGGAGCTCTGGACGGCAGTATTGTGTCAGCATAGTACCACCAGCCTGATTTCCAGTATGGTGATATTGCCTCAGATATTACCATACATAGCATTTACTAGGGATGGGTATTGCACCCTGGTATTAAATGGGCTCTGGGGCCGATTAATTAAAGACCGTAGTATTGATAAGCTCTGATGTTAACAGTTGTGCCATCTGTATTGGAGAAATTCAGAAGATATATTTCTTGTTTATTTAGGTTATTTAACCTAACTTACTTGTACGGGTTTTATCTCACCAACTCTATTTCTAATTTGCAATAAGATTAAGACATTCGTCACTGATGCATTTTTGCTGTTCAATCCAGAGGAGAGCTCTCTGTGTCGGAGCCTCACAGTCTGCTGCATGTGTGAGGGGCAGGGCCAGTTCTGTGTCACACACACGCACAGAGGCCCTGCTCTTAGTGACAGTGGCGGAGAGAGCAAAATGCTCCCAAGTATAGTCATACTTGACAAGAGTTGATGCGGACACTGCTTGTTGCCACAACAAAAGTGCATCACATACAGGCGGAGAAATGCACCGTCTTTAACCACACTTAGTTCATAGTTGATCTCCTGTTACTCCATCCACCTCAGGTATGTAATGGTCTATTATAGTAATTCATTCAGGTTTCTGAGGTTTCTACCATTGTTTCCCTGTTAAAGGGTTTCTGGGGAGTTTTTTCTTATCCGCTGTGAGGGTCCAAGGAAAATGATGCTGTAGCAGAATGTTAATTTACATAAAAATAAAGAAAATAAAGCAATGTTAATTCTGTTCTTATTTTGTTTTGGGGGGTTTTCTCTTGAAAATCCCAATAGAACCAATAAGAGCACTGTTAAAGTACCAGATCTAAAAGCAGTAGCAGTAAGAGTAGTAGTATTGTTAAAATCTTAATAATGCCCATAGCTAGCGTTAACAGTATATTTACTACTTTAACTATTTATCATAATTATAAAACGTGTGAATCTGTTTGATGAGAGAGAACAAAAGTTTAACAGGTAAAAGAATCATTGAAGTTCCTGTCTCTGGTACAACCAGAGCCAGTGCAGGGCTGTTGCTCATACTGGGGAAGAGTGTCAGAATAAAATGTTGGACTACTGTACCATTTGCTTTGAGGATTAAGTACAGTAATTTATTTAGGCCCTTCTTCTAGACTGTCATAGCAACAATCTTGAAGTGTGTAATGCAGACATTTCCAGAAGAAGTCATTATTTTTACAAAGATACAGAATAATAACTGGGTGTACTTTCCAGTATCAGGATCAAACTGAGTTCTTGTCAGGGCTGAAAAGGCTCTGAAACAGCACCAGAGGTTCCAAAATGGTCTTATGTCAAGGTGTCCAATTTTATCTGAAGTTGCGTTCTGACCGACAGTTCGAGCGTGTAGAAATTGCTGGCTCCATTTTAAAGAGACCACACCATGTCAGTGCAGATGGCTCCAAGCAGTCAACCAGAAGAAAAGTCCCACCTGACTCTACTTCTGCAGAAATCAGTGGTGTGTGTCTGCATACCAGCTTGTCCTACAGTATATCTATAAATACAAAATCCACAATCCCGTATGAAAACAATGCTAATATAGCTGCGAGTGGTGTCATTATGTTTAGGGACGATATCAGAGAAATACCAGCAGTGATTGGAAATGTAGTCCACTATTTTTATGGAGGTTGATCACACCAAGTTACAACATATGTCCTTATACAAATACATATTTAACATTTACACAATTTTACCAAGTGTTTCATTTGCCCTCTGTAATTTTTCTGCATCCACAGAGATCTCTGAGGGTAAGCTGTAGCTGTATACTTTAGCTTTCCTGTAGAACACTGTGCTCCTCTGCTTTTCTCTACACTTAAGAGCTGAAACAGTTAAGGGCAACACACACAGGTGGCGGTGTGGAACAACATGGCAGCAACTGAAATTCCATTTTTTACTTAGGTATCCATCAACCTGTATTTAAACAATGTGTTTATTGATTATTTTATGTTGTTTTTATGAATCCATTATTATTATTATTATTGTGACAAACACTTTCCTAATCTTCATTAACATTTAAAAAATCTATGACTATTAAAAACTTTGGCCTAAAGTATTTAACTATACAAATTTAATTGAAACATTGCAGGCTTTCAGTCTTTCAACTCCAAACACTCATCAGCATTAAAGGTCCCGTGTGTAGGATTTAGGGGGATACAGTGGCGGAAATGGAATATAATACTCATAAGTATATAGAGTGCCTTAACACCTGTAGTTGGGTTCATTTGGTCTGCACCAGAGGGAGAAAAAAACATTTTTGCATTTTAGTTTTGGTTCAGTTCTTGTTCTGAACCAAAAGGAGTAAACATGAAGTCTTAATGACTGACAGGTTTTCATCCTGCATCATCAGGACCCACATGGGGAAATCAAACACTGGTGATGCACAGACGTTTCTGCAGCAGCACTTTAATGCTTCCAAAGTGTTGATATTTCTGTTCTTTGGTTTCACAAAGAGCTCATATAGAAATAACTGATTGTATGCATTATTAGGAGGCTATTATTAGACTGCAAATCAGTGGCATGTTATGAATAATGACTAACTTAGAGACAGGATGAAAAGAAGGCGTCTTGTATAGTAATGATTCAGGGCTTAATAATGTGGGATCACTGTCACATACTTTTTAATAGACTAAGTGAAAAGACACAGTAAACAGAGTCCGATAAAATTACAACAGTTTTAACAGCATTTTAATCAGGAAAAATACCTACCCCACATTAGCATAAATAGGTTATGGGATATACATGGCCTTTATCAGGATCAGTTATGAGAACACAGACAGATTTCAGGATCAGCAGGAGGATTTGTCAGTGGTCTAGCTGTTGAAATCATGCTAAAACCACAATCTGCTACCATAAAGTCCTGTGGTTGGTTTGTTTTCTTTCACACCACAAACAAACCACACCAGAGTCTGTTTAGAATCAGACTGAAGTCCACCTTTTCTATCAGCCTCAGTCTGGTTGTTTGGTCCGCACCAGGGTTAGACTGACAGCTTTCAGACCAGTACAAACGAACCATATTCACAGCGCAAACAGACCTGAGTTCATTTTAACCAAACCAAACAGGTTAGGTGTGAAAGCACCCTAAGAATCGTTGTGTTTTCGTGACCTTAGAATGAGCTGTTTGTATGTATATACGGAGCAGGTCCTGTTCCATGGAGTCTGCCATGTTGTATCTACAGTAGCCCAGAATTAACAAACCAAACACTGGCTCTAGACAGAAGCATTTGCGCATTCATGTCAGTCACTGTAGTACTCCTACATACTCGTCACATGGGGAAAGTTTCAGTTGGTTCAGTTTGCAACCTGACAGATGGATGCCACTAAATCCTAAAAATACACAAAACCTCCAAAACTTGTTAAAGAACAGGATCTTAAAAATTTCACCAAATGGTTGACAAATCAGGGATCGCTTAAACATTTTACAGTAGAATAACCAGCCAACTAGGGCTGCAGTGATATACCAGTTTCCAGGTATACTGTGATATAAAAGTTGAGGGTTATTATGCTGTGTTCATTTGCTTATCTGCAATATTGAAAAAAAATGTAACTGGACACTGAATCTCCCCCTTCTTTAATTATTTTTAAAGGGGAGACTTTTTACACTTACTTTTGTTTAAAAAAAAAAAATGGTTTCAGGTTTTAATTATAGAAATACAAATCTGTTCAACCAGCAATACCCCTTTCTTTACAGTCCTTAAAGACTGATAATAATATGAATTCTGTAAGTGAAACTGTGATATTTTCTGAGACAGTTATCGTACCGTGAAAATCTCAAACTGTTCCATCCCCACATCCAACATACAGTATTAACAGTGGGACAGTAGCATCTGTTTTCTATGTAAGGCCATGAGAGCGGGTTGCAGTGTATCATTCGTCACCAGTATCACTGATGTGTGTTGCCCTTTAGTCCTTTAATTGATAAGTCTGTTGATTTAATAATCAGTTAATTGTTTGAATCGTTTTTAAAACGAAATGCCAGAACCTGCTGCCTTTAGAGTTTGCTTCTCCAAATAGTCATTAGCTGCACTGCTGTTAGATTTATGTAGTGGTAGAATGTAGTTTGGAGGTACCTAGTTGCTCACCTGGTAGAGTTGGTGCTGCATGTACTGAGGCTATGTCCTTGCCGCAGAATCTGCAGGTTCAATTCCCACGTGTGACCCTTTGCTGCATGTTAGCACCGCTTTGTTCCCCTTTTCACTATGAACTGTCCTGTCAAATAAAGACAGTATAGTTTGTGCATGCAGCATTTTGTTTCTTTAAATTTGTTCAAGGGCTCATTAAAGGTCTACACATGTGAGTGACACACAATTTGCTTGTACGTTTCTGTGTCTGTGTCCCATCCAGAGGCTTCAGCAGAGGCTACTCACATCATCTCAGCCATGAGTGAGGTGTCAACAGTCCCTGCTCCATGTGACACGGAGGTAGCAGCCGTCAAAGGTAAAGCTGTGATATCTTAAAGTAAAGGCAGAAATTCAACCTTTGGACATTGAAATCACTGCATGCATGGATAAATGTAGAATGGATTGACCCTGACTTGATGACAGTTTCTTGCGACTCAGAGCCTTTGGGCTTTCCCAATGGCTTTCAAATGAGTGAATGTAGTGCCACAGGAAGGTCTAAAATTCCCACATCTTTAAAAGACTAAAGCAGGTTATTTCATGCTGCACACAAACCAAACACATAGCCTTCTTTTAGTACACTGTGAAGTGAAACACTGAAGGAAGACTACCAGTTACAAAGGAAACAGTTATGCAGTATTTATCTCCTTTTAATTACTGGATTGCCGAAAGGATTTGAGTGAAATTAAGGTTACATTGTGTCCATGTGTGCATATTCTCCAGAGGAGTGCAAAGAGTGCCATCACCATGAGGATACTCCAGTGACAGCAGCTATTCACCCTGACACAGAATCACCCGCGGCAACAGAACCACTCAAAGAGCGATCAGTAGAGGAAGTGGCAGCTAGACTGGCTCAACAAGACCAGGAGGAGCTGGACACCCTAGCATGTAGGCTGGCAACAACACACACACACACACACACACACACACACACACACATACACACACTGAACAAAAAACCCACTAACACCTACTACCATCTGGCTTTTGTATACCGTCCATCTCCGTCCAAGCAGTGCTCAAACATCACTCCACCAAGTTTGAGAGAGAGAGACTGAATAAGATGTATTAAAAAAGAAGTAACTACTGTAACATTTTCACTGGCTCACATGCTACTTTCTGCCATTCCCAAACTTATTTTCAGGCGTGTGTGAGATGGAACAAGATGTACCAGAAGGGAAAAAAAGAAATGCACAATCTTTTATAGAGGGTTGTGTCTGCAGGCAATGGGAAAGCAGTCTATAACCTATTTTTTATGGGGTTTTCCCCACAATTCCTGGTGGAAAAAGGTTATAAATTGGCATATGTGAAATACTGTTTTCTCTTTCACTATTGTACAGTTTATGCCATCATACAGTAAACTGGCCACACTTTTAAATGAAATGGTGGTGCTTGTATCTTGTTACACCCCAGTGTAGGGGTTTTAGAACATAACGCAAGTACTACAATTCTTTTATTGGCAAATCATTGAAAACTAACACCTTGTGATTCAGGGAAAAAAAACAGAAAATGGTATTTTTAAGCTGATTGTAGAACTTTAAGCAATGTTTAGCTAGCTCTCTTAGCTTCCAGAAGAAGGAGGCATGCACATTCACTGTATCAACTGTGAATTGTCATTCAGCTGCTCTACTCTCCATCCTGCTCAACATTCTCTGTCAGCCTCTGATGTTTTTGTGTGACTGTTTTGCAGCTGTATCAGCCAGTCTTGAAGACTCACTGGCCAGCTCAGCTAAAGCGACTCTACAGGCCATTGGAGCTCAGGAGGCAGCCCTGCAGGCTATCACACGACACACGCTCAAACTGAAGGAGGCTATGGAAGCAGAGGTACAGAACACAGCAACACTGACCACAAGGAAGTGGTGTGTTTACGTTAAGTCTGTTACAGGTGTGAAAATGGGATTAGATGCATATCTGTTGAGGTGTTTTAGTGTTGTAGGCAGTGGCTGGGCATTGTACTGAGCTGGGTACAGTTATTCTGATTACATATTAAACAGATGATTCTGTTACATCGTTATCACAATTGACTGTCTACCATGATGGCAGAGATGAGGATTAAACAGCTCATCATTACATTACGGTTTCAGTGTGAATTTGTTGGAACCGTTTAATGGCTGGGTGTTGCATGTTAGCTGCTGCTGCGTTAGCCAGAGATGGGACCAAGTCACACATGTGCAAGTCTCAAGTAAGTCTCAAGTCTTAACCTTCAAGTCTCAAGTAAGTCCCAAGTCATTTTTTCTTGGGTAAGTCAAGTCAAGTCAGGTCACAGGTTATGTCAAGTCAAGTCAAGTCCTGTAATAGGTCAGGTCAAGTCCAAGTCAAGTCACCTTATTATTGTGATTTTACCTGCAGAATCTGATCTTAATAAATAGGGATGCACCGAATATTCGGTAACCAAATATATTCGGCTGAATATTGTAAAAAACACACATTTGGTATTCGGTGGAATAAGTTAAAAGCAAGGCCGAATAATAGCGGCGTGTTTTGATAACACAATCAAACAGCATGCCGTGACAGGCGGAGTAAAATGTTGGTAGTATGGCGATCCACCCATCACCGCACTCACATTTGCGACTAAAAATAGTTTTGAGCGAGCAAAATAGGCTTAAATCATTCAGCACGCTGTGCGAGCAGCCTACAGATTTCAACCACCAGCAGAAACGAAAGGCGAATCCCACCGATTGTGGGTTGAACGGGGGTCACAGACACAGACAGTAATGTATTCCTGTTAGATACGGCGGCCATCGGCTTACCAGCGTCGGAGAAGTCAGCTCCAATAATATCCTCTTCTTGACGTCATGACTGCCCAGAAGTACCTGAACAGCCGAGCCAGCCGAACACAGGTATGTGACGTGTCGGAGGAGAAACGAGCCGTTCACGGCCCACAAACCTCACCGCGCTTTAGGGACTGTTCTTTACTTGTCAGGGGAGGAGGGTGGCTGGTTGATTTTTATTTTATTTATTTATTTTATTTTGATCCCCCCTATGTTAATCACTTATTGATGCTGTTTTTGAAGTATGAATAAGTCAATAAGTAATTTATTCCACTGAAATATCATTGATGTATTATAGAAAAGTGATTTATCTTTTTATAAATGACAAAAGGCACATCTGCCTCATTTTCGCTGTGGTATCGTGATACCACTCAGAACCGTGATACTTTCACTGGTATCGTACAGTGGGTCCCAATTTTGGTACCGTGACAACACTAATCTGGAGGGGGTTCATCTGCAAAAACTAATGAACAACTAGACAATGACATTCGGTATTCGGCCAAGCATTTAATATTATTCGGCTTCGGCCACAAATTTTCATTTCGGTGCATCCCTATTAATAAAGTGAAAAGACAAGATATAAGTAACTGTCAGTAAACATTGACTTCATCGCTGCAATGTTTACTTTGCAGGGATGACCCCCATTTGCAGGGATGACCCACACACACACACACACACACACACACACACACACACTAACCAAGGCACAAGTCATCAAAACAGCAACTCGAGTCGACTCGAGTCCAAGTCACAATGACTCGAGTCCCCATCTCTGGCTCATGCTAACCAGACCTCCTTCACAGAGGATGCATTGGTCAAGTTCAGGAGTCTGTTTCCACCACTTGACAATATTCCTGGTCCAAGTCCACAGCCTCAGGCCTCAGCCAGGCGCTCCCAGTTCACCCTCACTACATATTTGGGTTTACCAGTTCTGTTTGTCATCCTTCCTCACTATCTGATTTACCTCACCAGCAGGTGGTGATCAGTTGAAAGCACGACCACAAAGTCGATTCGTTACTCAAAGAGGCCAAAAAGGTCAAAGACAGTCTCGCATTACAGCAATGTTTTATTACATGTCATATATTAAACAAGTCTTGTTGAATATGTGACATCACCAAAGCAGTCCTAATATGACTAATGAACAGTTTCCATATAAGGTTTACTGAGAAGGGAAATGGACTTCTACTCACCATGACCATGAACAGTTTCACACACATTGCTGTACAGGGAAGTTCAGCTGAAAATATTGTAACACATCGAAAATATCTTCATTTTTAAAATCTCAAAAATTAAATTAATTATTTTTTTTCCTTCAATGTAATGTTTTTCAGGATGACTCTGACTGTGACTTTGGAAAATTTAAGTTATTTTACTGTACAGCTTTTGAGAAAATTAGAAGGAATGCCAACTCAAATTACATTACAACACTGACAATGTCATAGTTGAACTGTAATAAAGAAAAGGTCACAGTGGTCAGCGTGGAATTTCTTTAGGTTGGATCTTTCAGTCTGTTGTACAAAAAATATTTAACCAGTGATGTGAGACTGTAGATTATATTTGGTAAATGGACCTGCACTTGTATAGCACCTTTCTAAATTTTTGACCACTCAAAGCACTTTTACACTACGAGTCACAATCACCCATTCACACACTGGTGGCCGAGGCTAACATACAAGGTGCAACCTGCTACTCAGGTTTTAGGCACACACACCGATGAAACAACCATCGAGAACAATTTTGGGTTTATTATCTTGCCTAAGGGTACTTCAGAATGCAGACTGGAAGAGCCAGGGATCAAACCGCTGAATTTCTGATTAGTAGATGACCCATTCTCCCTCCTGGGCCACAGCTGCCCATTTATTTCATTATTCACATACCAGTAGAAGACTGTCATATTCCTCTGAATAAATTCAGTTTACTTTTATTTGTGTAAGTCAGATAGTAATCCAGACCACATAAATTCCTGTTATGTTTCATATTCTAATTCAGTGAACTGAGGACAGGCATAAACAGTTGACACACAGTGAACTGGATTAAAACAGCCCCTCCATTTTTGTGGCAAATGACAAAAATTGTGGCTAATGCTGCTTGCCGTGCTGCTGTAGCTCAGTCGTAACTGTAACTCATGCTGAGACTCTACTGACTGTGTGACTGGTAGATGGCGGTGGGTGGCACAAACATAAACATGATTTGCAGACTGCAAAAAATTTTTTTACATGCAAATATTGTTGTCGGTGAGATCAGTATGTTATATGAACATTATTCCTTAGTCTCTGTGACATATTAGGAGGATTTTACGACTATTTGCTTTAGATTTCTTACATAAAGCTCCTTTAATTACTACATCCAAAAAAAAAAGTCATGGAATTACTTGCTATAATAATCATACTGAATATTACAAAAATAGCTGCAAATGTTTTTTATAGTTCTCTTCTTTAGTTTTATTTAATCATCATCAAACATCGACTCCAATAATGTTGTAAAAAATCCTGAGTGAATATTGTAGCTCTCAAACCAGACAATGTGACTGTAAAACAACATGTAAGCTACATCTTCTGTAAACATAACATTTTAATACATTCAACTCATATTGTATGCATTTAAACAGTGCAAATTCTTATGTCAATACAGGGCGTTTCTCCATACTGCAATACCATTAGCGCATTTGATGACACGTCTAATGACGTTTCAAATGACGTTGCATGTGTGACGATTTCCGGTCAGCCAGAAAATGCTAGAAAATGCGGAAAAACGCTGAAAAATTGCGGGACTTTTGAAAAATTGCAAGCCCCCGCACATATTGCGGACTTTAATTGAATTTGCGTTAATTATTGCAATCGCAAGAGCACGATTTTCTGGAGGGACTGTTAAAAGCATAAAGCTAGTGCCCCCTTTTGCCTTATTAAATCAAGGATTGATATTGAATGGAGTCATGACACCAAGAATCAGAACCAAATCTAATTTTGAGATTCCCCAAAAAATTCATGCTTAGGTACAACCTTAGAGGTTAGAGGTAAGTAAGTCTCCTAGACATAACAACAAAACATTTTAGCTGTGCTTCCTGTGCTGTGACACTTTATTTGTTTTGCAGAAGAGTGATTATAGTTCTTATTAATCCAGGTCCCACCTGAGGAGAAGTCAGCCCAGTGGAAGGAACTAGAAGCTGCTCTAGCTGATAGAACCAGCGCTGTGAATGATGCTGGAACTGCTCTGTCCAATGCCAAGTGAGACATATTTAAAACACACACACACACACACACACACACACACACACACACACACACACACACGCCACGCACACGCATGATGTATAAAGGGTTTCTTTTTGTTGTCATTCACCTGCTGAGCTGAATCAGACCTAGCCTCACACATCTTGTTATCAGTGTAGTTGGTAGATTTAAACAGTCGTCTTCCTCTTTAGATATGTGGTCTTGGCTCTGATATAGCATGGCTGCTCATTTTGGCCAAAGCTCAGTAAGGCCACTGTTATATGTCATAAAAGTAATGGTGATATGTTCTTCTGCTGATAGTGGAGGTAGGGCTGCACAATTAGTCAAATATTAATCATGATCACGATTTTGGCTTCCCACAATTCAATGGCTGTGATTGTCTGTGATACTGACGTTTAAAATGTGTGCTCTGCTCATGGACTACACTTCATATCAAATCAAGCGCCTCCTAAACTAACAATCAGCCTCCATTTTTAAAGAGCTGTCATGGTGCTCTGTGCACCCCCTGCAGTAGCACTCTGGAAGAAACTGTCCTGAATGTTGCGACTGCAGATGAGCTCAATGAAAATCATCAGTCATCGTCTGTTGTTTGGACACAGGACAGCAAATCATGTGCAAAGAGCGCATGAGATGTGTCTGTGCAATGTAACCTGCTAAACCAGCTGAAAAAACACCACAATCTGCAACATGAAGAATGCATGAAGGCTGAGAAGAGTAACATTTTTAACGTTACCATACCGTTACCGTTAATCCTCGTCTTTGTCAATTTTTATTTATAAATCCAGTGTCAACTCAGATATTCACTAATTGTGCAGCCATAAGTGGAGGTGCTCTTTATTTCAGACGAGGCACAATGCTTTGCTGTAAAATCCTTGTGAGACCCTGAACTTTACGCCTTGACATTCAGTTGCATGCAGCATCAACTGTCCATTCCAGTATGTTATTTCCACGGCCTGGGAAAGTCCAGTCACTTAGTGAACATGAGCTACTCTCTCTCAAAGCCAAAAACCAGAAAAGGAACTCTCAAACTTGTGATGTCACAGAGTGTCAAGTCTGGAGCTGCTCTATAGACAGTGAATGGGAGACTGATTTTGTGGACCCACAGAATGTTTGTTTTTATACTCAAGTGAGTTTACTTGTATTGTAGTGTTCTCCGTTCTGAAACAGGAAATGTCCAGATATACTCTGTGTCATCTACATCTTTCACCATTTACTAGGTGTGTTTCCATCAGCCTCTTTTTATGTGCATCTGCAATTTGCACATAAAGAATCTGAGTGGATTTTTATTCTTTGGGGAGCTGGAAAAGTTGGTGTATCCATGAAAGGCAAATGTGATTAAGTGCAGTGGAAACAGATACAGAAAAATAAATGTTGATATCATAATGTACCGTCATTGCTTAGGCAACTGCAAGGTTCATCTTCATCTTCTTCCGATGGCTTTTAACTAGGGATGGGAATTGATAGGATTTTATCTATCAGTGCCATTATCGATTCTGCTTATCGATCCGATTCTTTATCGATTCCCTTATCGATTCCTCCTGTGAATTAATGATATCACTTCCCGTTGTTTGTAACCCAATACATCTGCTTTCAGAACGTTTTATTATGAACCTTACGTTAGGTCTTCTTTGTTGTTGAACGTGCTGCTGACTGACGAGCATAGATTCGGCGTAATGAAAAGAATCAATAAGGGAATCGTTAAGCATAAATGCTAATGATGTCAATGAATTGGACCAGTTGGAACCGGTTCTTAACAGGAACCGGTTCTCGATTCCCATCCCTACTTTTAACACACTTACACACACAGGGCTGTTGCCAGAACTCTCCCAAGAACACACAGCTATAATATTACTTGTTGTTGTTGTTGTTGTTGTTAACAGCAGTGGATGGGAAAATGTGTAAATTTGCATTTTCTGTTAACAATTTTGTGAAATTTCTGTTAAACACATTTGGTCATTTCAACAGAAACCCAACTGTTATCT